>NC_135688.1:9629929-9929929 GCF_964276395.1 Gasterosteus aculeatus
TCTTCTGCGATATCTATTTGGCTTCAGGAAATGAATAGCAGCTGGTGACTGCGTGTCTCTCTCTCTCTCTCTCTCTCACACACACACACACACACACACACACACACACACACACACACACACACACACACACACACACACACATACACATCTTCTAGCGTCTCCCAGTGATAGTGATCTCCCACTCTCCAGTCAATAAAGGTCTGAATGATGAATTAAAGACCCAAACAACCTGCTAATGACAGGATGACACGGCAGCCACGCGCCACGCTCGACTATCTTCTTCCACATCTTAGCGTATCCTCCTCCCTTTCTCTCACCCCTTCTCTCCCTTCTGTCATTTAACCCCCGTCTACTCATCTGTCCTCTCTACTTCCTCTCCTGAACTGACCCCAGTTCGACCACAGTACAGTACACCCCCCCCTCCCCAATCTGCACTAACAAATCCTGCCGCTCTATTTAACAGCACGTGTCAGGCTCCTTCTGTCTGCTTGCATTATGAAGTCACAGAAAGGAACAATAGATCCTTGCATACATCTACATCTATCATGCACAATAAGACAGACTCTATAAGAAAAAATCATAATGCATGTGACTGCTGGATACTATAATCAATGTGAAGGTTTGCTTCAGTATTTGCTTGCTCATGTAAGTGTCACACAAACCTCGCAAACATTTTGAGTATCAGAAAAATTATCCAGTTCTTTACAGCTGAAATGCATCAAAGATGAGGTGTTTATTGTCGTGTTGTTGACATTATACCTATCGGTATCATGGGAATAAATAATACATTCACTGGCAAAAAGGGGGAAAACAAGTACAAACAAAGCTTAAAAGCATCTCCAGTATATTTACCACATGTAAGTCAGCTGTTTATCTGAAATCCAAGCTGAGAAGCCGACTGCTTCTGCTGACCTGACTGCACGGCGCTAACTGCAAACATAGCGGGTAAACCAAAACCAGGTGGGTGGTTTTTTCCCCGTGCTATACGTCTACACCGTATGGATGTGTGTGTGTGTGTGTGTGTATGACGGGGAGAAAGAGCATTATGAGTGTTAGCCGATGTGCCGTGTCTGGGCAGCATCACAGAATCTCATTAAACAGTGAAGCTTTCACAGGCTGAGTGGCGAGATCTTCAAGATCACAGCCCGCTTTCTCTGTCGACGGGCTGCAAAGGGGAGCGGTGGCGTTCTCAGCAGTTTGCATTCAACTTGGTTTCCTTATGTTCTTATTTAAGATGGTGTCGGCATGCTGCGAGAGCCACAAGTCAATCCCCATCCCTGTAATACTTTGAGCTGGTTTATTAAACACTTTCCACACGCGGGATACAGAAGGACTGCTTCCATTTACTGTAGGACAGGAGAGGCTTTTAAAGAAAATGGAGAAGGGTGTTCAAAAAAAACAAACACACAACAGAACATAGCTGAAGGAACAAGTACCTGAAACTGATCCCCCTCCCAACTGTACAGTAACCTGAAAAACAATCTACCTGTGAGACTCAAGGAGCTCTTCATCAAGCACAGTGCTGTTTTAGTGTGACTGGAATATAGAGTCCTTCACTGCCCTTTACCAGAAATAACAAGCATTCCACTGCATTAACTTGATGTTAAACTAGGAGTGTGTGTGTGTGTGTGTGTGTGTGTGTGTGTGTGTGTGTGTGTGTGTGTGTGTGTGTGTGTGTGTGTGTGTGTTTGTGTGCGGGAATAGGTGCAGCGGTAAAAAAGCTTTGCTGGTCAGCAGCTCTTTTATGAACAGCGGAACACCAGGCAGCTAATTACTTAATTGGAGCGATGTCTTTAAAATGAAAATGATGTCATCTAAATCCAGGAAACAAGCTTTATTTACACAGACGCTAATTCGTTAATGTCGACACACAAACAGGCGCACACACCCAATGACCTACAGTCTTCTTTACGTGGGGCCGTCAAGCAAACCGACTCCTTCCCCTAAGTCGGCCTGTAATTGATTCTCCTTTTCACTTTGCTGGCTCCTGACAGTGTGTGTGAGAGGGGGGGAGCAGGGGGGAGTGGGGCGAGAGAGGAAAAGGGACAGAGCGTGTCCTGTTTGTGTGGTCTGCTACAAACTATATTAGTAAAGGTCATGGAGTGTGTGTGTGTGTCTGAGTAGTAATTAATTAGGAAAATGCCCCCCACCTCCTCCTCTACTGACCTCAGCTGTGCGTAGACTAATAACATTGGCACCGTGTAATGCATTAAACTCCTTTTTTTCCCCTGTCGCTTTGGCCTATTTGTAGGGAATCATACGAAAAAAGAAGTGACATCATTTGCATGTAAATCTAAATCCTTCATGGCCTAAATTACAGGAGAGAAATGCATGAGTGTTACTATAATGTCCAGTGAGTCCTGATGGGTTTGATTTCTGTCAGCTGCACTACGGAGTGGAGGGGGGGGGGGGGGGGGGGGTTATCTCCCTGCGAGCGGAGTCTAAATAGCGTACCGCTCCATGCTTCACCTACACAGTCTCTCCGGTCTGGGATAGATGGACATTACTGGTCCCCGGATCAGTTGCTAAAGAATATGACGCAAAAGCCTTTCTACTTACATACCAGGCTGTATGAAAGGATCACTAACCCTTTTGAGTCAAGAACAACGCAAATTAGGAAACCGAACGCTGTCATTTGTAGTTCTTGATAAATACCCTGTCTTATGCAGACAGTGGTAAATCCAGGTCATATGTAAACAGAGACAGTAGAACTGACCAATGACCGTCGTGAAGTCGTGAATGAATGGACGATACACGGTTTGGACACTTTTTTTTGCTACTATTTGCAAACGGTATATTTAAGTGAACTATTTATATACTAGTAAAACAAGTGCAATACCTTCATGACACAGTGTTGGTAATCAAAGCAAACAAAAACCTTCACAGAGACACACACAAGCGCACACACAGACACATAAAGGGGACTCTCATCCAACCTCTTTTCAAGCTTCTCAAAAGGCCCTCTAGTCACACACACCACACTTAAAAAAAAAGGAAAAAGAGGCAACCAGGAATATAACACTACCCCCACCCCTCCCCCCAACCACCACACACACACACACACACACACACACATATTAAGAGTGACCCCTGATGTCTAATGACAAACCTTGTGGGGGTACCACATGGCCACAGCCACCCATGATGCCGGGACTTTGACCTGCAGCAGTCTGCGGGTGTGTCTAATCACAGCAGTCTGACCACCCGGTTAGACTGCACCGAGCACACTTCTGCTGTGTATGATCACGTCCAGACGCACGCAAGTGTGTGTGTGTGTTTGTCAGTGACTTTCATATGCTGGGAATGTTTTCAGTCAGAGCGGCAGACTAATACCTTTAACCTTTTAAACCTACAGAGTTAATAAACAGTCAGAAGGATTATTCTGCTACATCCTCTGGGCGTAATATTTCTGGATTATTCAGTAAAGGTAAAACAAAAACGGAAATTTGTGTAAAATTACATGTGAACTATTAATTGCTCCCAAGAAAATCAGCAACAAATATTTATTGCTACGTGTACAACATTTGCAAATTCAATATATATGATTTAAAACCAGTTTTCTAGATACTTTCGTTAACCTAAATAGGATGGACAGGAAATCTTGAAAATAAATCACCCCGGTAACTCAGGCGAGGTTGCTGAACACCAGGTCCACTGGTAGCAGGTTAATTGATTAAGGTGACCCAAGAAACGATTCCCAATCATGGAGGGTAAAAGGTTGCTGTCAATCATCCGTCCACTCGACCTGAATGAACACGGGTCGGTAGCTTGCGTGGTCAATCTCTGTGGAATCTCGGCTATGGCAGAGATAGCTCGGCTGCTATCGGGTCAAACATGTTGCTCCATAAGATATCCTTATAGAAATGATTACGCTGCCGGCTCCGTCGCGGCAGAAGTGACAGGCCACACTGGGCAGCATCAGCATCCCATTACCCCGGGACAACAAAGGGTCACGTGGGGTTAGCAGGATTCGGCGTGCGCCTCCACTCGTTCGCGGGACCGGCAGCGCTTAGGACAGGAGGTCACCTAATCACCATGGCGAGCCGTCTCCGAGGGGGGGGGGGGGGGGGGGGGTAAACGAGAGGTGGGGAAGGGAAATCTACTTTAAATCTGCAGTGATGAAAAATCAATAAAGCAGTAATTGCTTGGCTTATCACTGTGCAATGAAACAATTTGGGAGGAGAAGGAAGGCTGGGCCCATACTGCATGCCGGTTTTCTTCTTTTTTGTGTGTGTGTGGCTGCAGCGCGGGGGAGCTGTGCATAGCACCAAAGAGGGAGAGGGAGGGAGAGGGAGAGGGGGGGGGGGAAGAGTTTGGGCTTCAGTGGGCCAAGGCAAGGAAAAAAAAGGTCTCCTCGTGATAATTAAATCTTCTCACACTGATTTTCTGCCAAATTTATTTCCCCTGGGACCATAGCTCTGATTCAGTGCTTACAAGCCTTGCATAACTAATCATTTCAACGTGGGGGGAACCACAAACCTGAATGAATTGGGCGGAGAGAGGAGAAAATAAAGAAGAGAGATGGCCAGACCAAATGTGTGCCCCCATTCATCTCTAAATCAATCATTATTTAGGCAGGACAATAAGGACCGTTCTTCAGTGAGATTCTGTTTGAAACAGACCTTTAAAGTGAAGGTGTAATTGATGGTGCAACGTGCTCTCTTTTACACTTTCTCTGCAGAGCTATACGAGCCCAAAGCATCCTTTAATTCCTGGAACAAATAGAAACAATAAAGCCAATGAAGTGGCGGTTCAATATTCCTCTGACTGTTCCTGGCATGATTGTGTTGAACATAATAACACAACAAATAAGGCCATTTATCTGAAGTAACGACAGGCGATGGGTCTAACTCCGCTAATCAATACCAAATCAATACAAACCAGATTTTCTTACATCAAAATCACTGAGACGGATCTTTCCTCAGCACACAGTGCACAAGAGCAATCCAGTGGCTCCCTCGAGCCCGGGAGGGGGGGGTGTATCATATAGCTGGTGAAAATAATACAGCTTAAAAATAAAAAACTACACAATGCTTTGCCCTGAGAGAGGATGCTGGGAACAATAATTATAGCTTAGTATAATTCACACACTCTCCTTATTAAATCCTCATGTTTTACTTAATGTGATGAGATCATAGACACCGGATCAGTCGTGTTTACCAGCGGATGAATTTCCCCGCTTGTCCTTCAAGTGGCAGCCCGGGCAGCGGCGATGCCGCTCGGCAAGGTAGCGTGGCACGCCACGCCATGGCCCCGGTAATTAAAACATTTAAAGCAGCGCCAGCCCCCCCCCCACCCCCCTGGTGCTCCCGGGGTGTGATATGGGGGTCACGCGCCTGTAGATTCTAATTTGCGCACCATTTGTATTCATGACAGGTGCGCGCTAAATATTTAACAGCAGCCCGGCAGGAGTTTTGTATTGTTAGGCTTTCCAGGTCAAATAATTTGATTTCAAGGCAGATTACATTAAGCGTCAATGTCCAAGCCACTACTCTCACTTGCCTCTCATTTCCTGTCTTTTATTACAACCCAGAAAGGCCACAACTGAAGGGATATGGCTGTGGGTAATACAAGAGCTTGTTATCCGCGGATTAGTTATTATTTTCAATTAGAAAAGGGATCACATCGTTTATTATGGACGCACGCGCGCGCCCACAAAGATGCATGCAGACACTTGCATGCGGGGCGGAAATTTTAGCTGACTGAATGTTTAGTGGAGCATGTAATCGCTGGTAACAGGAGAAATATCGTTTCAAACAAACGACGGCGCGAGCACGTGCACCCTTCATTGGTATCGATTCGACTGAGGTCTCCTACAGTCGGCGGGGACGTGTTTCCGCTCCTTTTCTGTATGTTGAACAAGAAGGCCGAGAAACCAAATACAGACATTTTCTGTTTTTTTCTGCCGGGGCCCTGAGGTGATTGACAACAGAGCTAGTTAAACGGCGATGAGGCGTTAATGGATGCTAGGTCGAGGAAGTGAAGGGGTGTGGGGGGGGGGGTCTGCGGCTGAATATTTAATGGTCATATAATTCCTGAACACAGACACACACAGACAGGTACACACCCAACCTGTGACCTGTCCTACACACCGCGTAATTAGGGAAACAGTCCTTTCGTTTAACTGCCAAAAGAGCACACGGTAGGTATATATCCCCCTAATGATATGGGTTAAAGAGCTATTATACGTCTCATTAAAATATATGATCTCTCAATCTGCTGGCGGTTTGAGGTAATGGGGAAAGTGCAGCATAAGGTCTAAAATAGCGTCTACAGGCAAGTGTCCGATCCGTATCTACATAATTCTGTGTGCTGGAGAGCGGCTGCAGGAGTGAATAGATGTTTCTGTATGCGGCCCGCCAACCACACACCCACGAGTGTGAGGAGGGGAATGGGGGGGGGGGGGGTCATCGAGCATTTGACACAAATTTTCAAGTCAACTGCTTGACGCGTTACCTTTTTATTTAACTCTGATGGACATTGAGAGAATACGTTTCAAGAAAAGCAGGGGGAATTGATATGAGATCTTCACAAAGCCTTAAACACACGGAGCAGACCCCTTACGCTGGAACATGCCATTGGTTCAACATTAGAGAGGAGGGTGTGATGGAGACGTCGCTTTTCCTCATCATGTTTGAAATCCGCTCTCTTTATATCTGGGCTTTTTTTTTTGTCACCACTTTTGGTTTGCTTCGTCGACCGTTCAGCGCGGTTACCATCCGATCTCTCGATATTGTGCATCTTCAATCGCAACACATGCAGCTCTTTTTTATTTGTGATTCATACATTTGTGAATGAAGAGAAAATTGATTAGTTGATGATTGATAATCAATACTTATGTTTTGTCTTGTGTTCATGTAGAGAAGCCAAACATTCGGTGGCTCCAGCATCATTGTAATGATTTTGAGGATTTGAATTTACTCCTTGGATCTGATCTATAATGAAACACACAGCAGGTTATCCTGACACATGGTGATATTGTCCACAAGAAAACAGAGTGACGGATTAAATATTTGGTCAGTAATTTGCTATTTGCGGTTTCCCTTACTACAGTACCCCCACACACAGTAACTCTGGTGATACGTTGCCTTCAGTTAAGTGCCAGGAGTCAGTACACTCCACGCAAACTGACTGCTGTACACACGCAGTCGGTCCGTCTTATTATAGCTGGACACACTATGTTAGCTGAAAGCCTCCTGGGCACACAAGCAACATCTCTCAGCTTTAATAGCCTAAACAAGGCCTGCTACTAACAAAGGCACCAACCTCCCCTCTCATTCTCACACCCTTTCATATCACTTGTTTCCTTTTGCAACCACTAGCATCATCTGGCTGCCCTTAACCGGGGAGCCAAACACTCTTTTTAAGTGGAAACTACTTTGTTAACTGATGACCACAGGGTCAGTTATTGATCCTCTCCTTTCTTTCTCTCGGTAAACCCTGCTGATAAAACCCCCACTATTCTCGCAGGGCTTTGCAGAATGCAGCCACAGCTCGCTACAATAATAGATTGCATATCATAGCATTCACATGAATCAGTTCTCGGAGGTTCGATTACGGCTAAACTAACTCAAACGCGTTGCCAGTGAAGGACGTGGGTCTATTTATGAACGAGGAGTGTAGGTGGTGGTGTTTTTCACTTCCCCCCTCCATCCTCTTTAGAGCGTTTTCTCATTTCAGTTGACTTAGCGGTTCAAGTGTAAACTTTCTAGTTGCGCTGACCTCTGAGAGGCCCTGCGGGGAATAAGGAGACCCCCGGTGATCTGCTGTTTAGCAGCAGCAGTGGCCCTCCTCCTCCTCCGTTTTAGTCGTGCTTGGAGGAAGGGCAGAAGAGGGTGGAGCTGGCGCGCTCCGCTTGTGTCTATGTGTGTAGATGTAGCCGTTGTGCGTCTTTGTAAATCGGGCCACTGGCATCTCTTGCGACCAAGGCAATGGCGAGTCACTTTGGGGGAGCCCCTCAGATCCCCCTTCTTGTGTCCCCCATATGCAGGCAAAGGAATAAGATGATGCACGGGATGCTGCATCGCACCACTGCACCACACTTGAGCACAACAACTCGCTTCACGCAGAACGAACCATTGGAGTGAGGGAGCTTTGAGCAAAAGAGTCAGATGAAACGGAGCAACGGCGCAGAGTGGACTTAAGAGAGTGGTTGGATAGTGAGACTCGCTCTCCTCCCACAAGCGAGGCCATAGGCGCCACTTCGGCAAAGCGGGAGAAAGGGAAAGAGTAGGAAAGACACAAAGGAGGGCGGGGAGCATGTGGAAATTTCTTATGAGGACTCGTGGAGTTGAGAAAAAAATCGATTATGTTAGATAGAATGAAGAAGGAGAAAACAGATGTACAGGGCATTAAGACTTAGAAAAGGGAATACCTTGAATGTGATTATTCAGAGGCTGAAAACAGGAAAAAGGAAAGAAACCAAAAGTAATCTAGATAGAAGGAGGGTATGAATTCTTCCCAGAACTGGGGAACCAAAGCGAGAGTGCAAGGCTAATTAGTTTCTGATGGCTGGACCTTCATTTGGCTAAAAGGTCAGCTAACCTTAAAGGTCACACTGCCATCGCTGCTCGATGGACACAAAACAAATACACAAAAAGGGTGGAGAGAGAATCCGGCGGTATAAAAACACACAAACTAAAACAAATTATTACACACACACTGTGTGTGTATAAAAAAATAAAATACTAATATGTATGTACATGACCTTGCATAGAGATAACAATCGTTGTGTATGTGTCTGCATCTATCCATTGGCAGGGTAGATTTACGTCCTGTAAAGTTAAGCAGATTTCCGCCTGTGCTTTTTTATGTAGATCACAGCTGTCTTAATAAAAACTACGGAGTTTAATTTTTTGAGTTGTTTTTTTTTTAAGTATCAATGAAGTGCGAACAAAGATTTCTCGTTTACAGGTCAAGGTGGCGTACGCTCATCTGGCTCAATGCGTAAACATATTCAGTATTTTTGAGTCTGTTGAACACCTGACACAAGAAGCAGCAGCGTGGTAAAAGACAACATTTGTTGTTGTTGCACTCATGTTGACACCAACGGCATGGGAGCTATCAAACTGGATTATTGCACGTAACGAGATTTCTTTTTGTTTAAACCCCCTCGTCAATTTATTTAAGATGGACGTTTCCCAACGGATGTTTTATTGCCGAAAACAACTTTTTCTTTTCATAAATACAGTAACTCACCATCCTCTAGTTTCATGCGGGCCTCCTCCTCCCTCTTGGCTACTTTGGCCTTCAGCACCTCGTCCGTCTTAGCTAAAGAAAAAAGAAGAAAGAAAGACGGCAGCGTTAGAAGAAGAAGAACTTTGGAAACATTTTTTATTTTAAACCTTTATTTAACCATTAAGATTGAAACTCTGGCAAAACAGACGGCAACATAGAAATACAAACAGAAAACTCTGAATAAGACAAGTTAAAAGAAACGGAAAGTTTAGGAGGCATTGACTTTTTTTGGAACCAGCCTCCATCATTTTAGGTTTAAAAGCGTGGAACCAAGTGGATACAGCTATTAAGTCATTCCTTATTAGTTATGAACCATGATTACATATCTGCACTTGAATATAAAATAAAAACAAATAAATCCAAATGCTATATTTCAATTTGATGTTCCCACATGTGTGCACGAAGCAAGGATGCTGTTTCTGCGGTGGAACTCGTGCTTTGATACTCAAACAACATTTCAGAAAACGCCAGAGAATCATTGGATCAACGGTAAACGTACAAATCAGCAAAAATATGAATCATGCCTTCTCATCCTGTCCTACCAGGCGGCCTCCTTCTCTGCTTTCCCTTCATGCCCCTGTAAAAGTCAGCGAGTCTTCCTGAGAGGTGTTTATCGTCTCGGCATAATGAAAAGCTTAAGAGAAAGTGAGGCTGCGGGAGTAAACACTCGTCAGGGCATTTTAAGCATCTCTCCTCGTGAGCCGCGTCGTCTCGGCTCCCTTTTCCTCCGCCTTTCCCCCTGAATAATCAAGATGTTAAGCCACATTAAAAAATATAATGCCGTGTATGGCAGGACTATCAATACCGCCTCTAAATTAATTACATTTCCGTTGCGGCGCATCATTTATTTTGCAGCGTTAAGGCCTCGGCGGAGCCATTCGCCTTTATTGCTATCTCACTTGGTTGATGAGTAAGCTATGTAAAATTGAGTCTCCAATATCATTACACTTAATGAGTTTAAACTTTGGGAGAGGAAAAAAGAAAAAAGAAAAACGACACAGTAGAATGACAGCGAGAGGAAGGGGGAGGAGGAGAATGAGAACACTGCGCTGTTTTGGGGAAGTTAATGCGATATAAAAGTGGGTGTTTGTGAGCGCTTACACAATGTTTGTGTTCAGGCGCAGCTGTGGGTGTCCGAGTGCGGCTTATTGCACCGAAAGAGATGACTGCATGTGTGTTTTGTGTGCACTCCCGGTTGTGTGTCTGATTGTGTTTTTGGACTTTGAGTCCCTATCAAATATGTTACATAGAAACACGACACGTACATCATGTCTGTGTGTCTGTGTGTGTCTGTGTGCGTGTTTGGATGCAGAAGGCCACGGGTCCTGCTCGTCTCTCTGTGACGGCTCTGCTGTTTTTGTTCGGTAATTGGCGTAGACAAAGAACCGTCACGCTGCTGTTACGGCTGCTTAAATCTGGAGGTTACGCATCTTTACTAACAATGACTCTACATGGATGGCTGAACCTTCCTCTACCTCCCTCAGCTGTGTGTGTGTGTGTGTGTGTGTGTGTGTGTGTGTGTGTGTGTGTGTGTGCAGGAGCATACCTAACCAAAAGTGCCCTAATCAATCAATCCCTCTTAGTTAACACCAGCCTAATGTAGTATGTAGCAAAAACTACAGGCTGCACCATCCTTGCATGTCGATGCAACTACATTCACTTTTCTTGTTTGTATGCACAGATGTGGATTTTGTGTGTACACCTGTGTGTGTGTGCGCATGTTGGGGGGGGGTCTGTGTGTGTGTGTGAGTGAGTGAACTCCTCTCTGTGATCTCCAGTTCCCTCTTAGCTGGGGGCTACCGGGAGGCAGGTAGGAGACGGGGCGGTATTGGTGGTGAAATGGAGCTGGGAGGGAGACGGGGGGGTGGGGGGTGGGGGGGCGCAGATAGATGGAAGCCATGTAGCAAAAGAGGAAGAACTGACGAGCAAGGGGAACAAAAAATAACAAGACGAAATAGGAGGAAAAAGCCTTGCCTGCCATGCACACAAACAACAGGAGTGATTTGTCGCCTCTTTTTGTTTGCATGTTTATCCTCCAACCTTGATCACTCCATTGCACCCCGTCCCCCCTCCCCCCCCCAACAGGTTCTCTCATCCTCTCGCGCTCTCTTCTCTCCTTCTGTTTTGCCCTCTCCCACCCATCTCCGTTTTTCCTTTTTTTTGGTTGTTGTAATGCTTTCTCTTCCTTCTCTTGCTCATCTCTCTAGTACACTGTGCCTCGGGGCGATAGCAGCAAATCAAACTGTTTATCCATCTCTCATCAGTGCGCTGCCTCACGGGGCTCCTGCCCCCTCAAAACAATGAAAGTAGGCCTGAGCACTGAGCCAGGGATACGATTTAATTACATCAATAAAGAGCTCTGCTAAAAAAGAAAGAAAAAGGATAAGCTACGAAATAATGCATTACAGCAACACACTTTGCTACACCATCATGAATAGTCTGTTAACATTGCAGTTGCGTGTACAAAGAATTAAGCTCCACAGCTGTGGCCATCTAGAAACATCCGCGTGAAGACGCCGCTTATTGGAAGTATTTTTCTTGGCAACTTAGTGGCTCCAGTTCATTGTGGGATAATTCTTTGATGGACTTTTATTAAAGCGGGTAATAAACGGCCGGGTGTCGGGGAGAGGAGAGGCCTTTCACTTCATTTGCACTTCGTTCAGTCCTGGCTGCAGGGGCGGAAGGGAAAGAGGAGAGACGGCGGCGAGCCGCGGTGAAATCGCATCGTGATTATGAGTGTAATTGCAGCTAAGGGGCCCAGGGGCCATGTAGCTCTGATGGCGCTAGAAGATGTTTTATGCACAGCAACAGCGAGCGAAGAAAGTGAGGACGAGGAAGAGTGGGAGCGAGCGGCAGGCTGCCAGAATGTTTGCAATTCTTTTTTTCTTTACAGAATCTCCCTCCCTTCTCCTCCTCGCCTTTCCCTCCTCTTCCCTTGGCAGGATTAGCTGGGTCTCGTTAGAGGGGAAATGTAATAATGCTCCCACCAGGTGGAATCGGGCCCCGCTCCATTATCAGCCGTGAGATGGATGGGCCATGTAGGGCCGGCGGGGGCCACGCGCGCACGCAATTTAGATTCAATAAACTGGCAAAGCAAGACCCCCAATCTGATTTATCTCTTACACGCCGCCAATGCTTGCTGCTACGATGCTGATTCCCTATTACCACTCAGAGAAGGACTATTCATTGGACGCAAGGCGCGGCAGTACGAGAGGCTTTTCGGGCCCCCGGGACGCCAGCAAAACAGATACAGCAGTGGGTTAATACGTTTACACACAGATAAGCAATTAAATCTAACGCTGAGGTGAGTTATAGAGTTATTAGGGAGGGGTAGGGGGTGAGAAAAAGGAGAAGGAGGGAGATGTTTTTTCAGCACGGCAGCGTGGTAGCTTGGGCCTTAGGCCGGGTACAGTAGGCATTACAAGTCAGAAAGGCTACCGTATTATAGAGGTCATGAGGTGAGAGAAACAAGAGAGCAGCAGCATCCTGCCCACGTTTCTCAATAAACTCAACGCAACAGTTACAAACTAGCGATGCCGAAGACGCAGAGGTCAAAACAACAGTTATCCACTTAGTCTGTGAGCGTTCGTGCAAGTTTAGGAGCGAGGCATATCGACGCCAGTGCACGTCTTTGAGTCCAAACCTAAGCGGGTGTGTGTTGGTGTTCGTTCCCGGGTGCGGCCGCCAATCACAGTGGATCCGCACGTCGGCGGGAGAGGAGGAGGCGGGATAAATCAGCCGCTCGCCCGGCGAAAAACAGAGTACCAGAGGCAGCGGCGTTGGAAAAAGGTCCCCTCCAATCAGCCGAGCACTTTACAGACGTAAAGAAGCCCGCAGGCCGGTCCTTTCCGAACGACACCCAACAACAGAGAGACAGATAGAACAAAGGAACGTCAGAGAGGACGGACACTAACGGACGTCTAAACAGCTCTGGCGGGTAAGAGGACACGGGGGGCATAAAGGTGGGAAGACAGGCGGGAAACTGCTGGACAGACAGATTTACTACCAAACATACAACGCCAATTTCCTTCTGTGAGGGAATAAAATGCTCGAAGGAAACATCAACGTCTGTTGCTTGGCTAGAAATCATGGCTAACTCAGTCCAACATGCAGGGCTGACACCACGAGTCCATCCAGGTACGACGAGTGCAAAGTCACAACCGAACACCACTCAATGTGGCTGGTGCCGCGTGGTGCGAAGGCTTCAAACGGCTCAAACAGATAACAGGCCTGTGACAAAGACCTGCCGCAGAAGAATTAACAAGCTGGTAACCTTTTTATTTGACAACCCAAAGATTCAGTGTAAGGCAAACGTTGATTTCTGGATCAAAGCTGATTCATGAACCAAAATAATTTAAGATAACTGCAGCAGTTTGCATGTGAATGTGATTTCTATTCAAATATCTCTTGGTTCTCGAGGACCAGAAATAAAGAACAGATGCACAGCAACTCCACCAATGGGAAAGACTTCAAAATACTTTTTTGGCTCTCATGGAAGGATAAACAAACGGGTTTCTACCAACAAAGCTCATTGTACGTTCTGGATGAAATAGGTCAGCAGATTCAACACAGAAATCAGGGACGAAGTTCAGCTGAACTTGTATTTCAAACTTCATAAATGGTACAACACGAAATAAATGAGTTAGATGCTACACAATAATTACCACTGCATCATTACAAACCAAGAACACCTCCTCGTCTGACCTGACCAGAGGGTATTAACATTAATACAGTAATTAAAGAAAAAGCTTCAGCTTCTTCAGGTGAAAATCATTTGAACCATGAGCGAAAACCCACAGAATGATCTGACACGGTTAAACAAATCCTGTGCAGAAGCATCACTCGGAGCGACCACTAGGTGGCACAGCACGCAGACAACACCAGCGGGAGGCTGCAGCCGAGGCCCCAGTTTACTAAATACAGGTGCCTGTGTGTTTGTACCGGGTCGTCCATCCAAACCAGCTCATGCAGACCGTGTGGTTATAAAGTATAACTTGACACAGGTCAAAGCAGACATTTTTAGTAGTAGTAAAACCATCCATGGTGTGCATTAGTCACAGTTAATGTTACAACTTGTCTTGGGAAGGAAGAAAGTCTCCTGACGCCCTCCCTAAAATAATGTACACCAAAGTGCAGTGTAGAAATAGGCGTGTCTCAGGCATGAGGGTGAATTCCTTCAGGCAGAAGCCAGGAGACGTGAACCTGAATGAACCGTGTGGCACGCTGCCCTCTGCATCTGTCATGATTTAACGACAACCCATGAAATATTTACCAACCAAACAATTAGAGAGAGATATCTTACAAAATGAATCAATTATTCATCGCCAATCGTCTGAAAAGGCTTTTGTTTTGTTTCATGGCTATATATTCTGATGCTAAGGGGGGAGAGGGGGGGGGGGCATCAATTAGGGCCTGTACTCCTGTGGTGTTATGGATGCTTCAGAGCAGAGTGATTGTCGAGATGAAGGAGCCAGATGCAAATTGCCGGTACTGCATGCTGACACAGTGCTGTGGCAGATGAGCTTGATAAAAAAAGAAGAAGCACTGTGCTGTACATGAGCACAGACAGTTTGGATTATTCATGTGAATATGTGAAGAAATGAGTCTCCTCTACCTACACTCGATATTGTTAGAACCAGCATCCAAAACTCTGGAGCCTTGCTTATGCAACATTTGTTCATTTTTAAAAAGGATTTTTAAAACGACCTCTTTAACTCTCCACACCTGGGCTGCGTGTTTGTATTTTCCTTCTCAGTGATCATATTGAGATTGCATCTGTCAAACTCAAGAGGAGCTGAATTAAGTAGGCCTTTCTCTTATTTGTAGGAAAAACAGGATGCAAGTCTGTCCAGAGTTTATTTCTCTGCAGGTTTTCACTCACAGACTCCTACAATAATATTCACATTAAACAGTTTGTCTCTGGGTACATGGTGCAGATTGAATCTCCCTCCTTAAAGTACATAAAGTATATTTCTATAGATGTAAGGACGTTACACCAGTCAACACTGCTAAATTGGGCTCGTACCTTTTGATTAATCCTTGTTTTTGACCGTCCAAAAACAAGGATTAATCAAAAGGCATTATGCAGATGTATTGGTAATAATTATGTAACTGTAGTTCGTTTAATCTATTATGGACTTATTGGATTCTTAAGGGCTAAGCATTTGCTCCCTATTTTTTCAATGACCGAGATGGGATTCTTACTAACAAATGTCTTGCTGACAAAAACCCTTATGACCAATTAGTTGCCTACTCGATCCAGTGACGCCGGCCAAAGAACTTTGAGCATCCCATTGTCATGTGTGCAGGCATCCAACAAGGCAGCAGCCTCTTTAGTTGTTTGTCGTGATTAAAGAGTCTGACTCTAAAACCCCCATTTACAATCAGTTTAAAGTCAAGAATAAGGTCAGTACAGATAATAACGATCCGTGCAATAATCCTTTGCTCCTCGTTCAAAACCCCCTTTGCACCACACAACGCTGGGCTGCAGACAACTCACTGGGGTCTGTGTTCTTATTTCCTTTGGGCGAAACCGTGCCGAGGAGGTCTGAGGTTGAGAACAGGTTCCATGTGGGGCATTAAGCAGCTGAGCAGTGGGGCCTCCGTGGTGCAAGTGGGTGGCTCGGGCCCAGCACCCCACAACCTACCCTTTAGACCCAGGGGCAAAAAAATGCTCAGAGAGACGGGGGGGACCTGGACTCTAGGCCGGATAGAAGGATTCAGACAAGGTGGGGAGGAGCAGAGGCCTGCAGCGGTCAGGGAGATCAGAGAGGAAGGTTACTGTGAGGACCATGCACCGCCATGGGCTTTGCACACTCATGTGCACTTAAAACACACATGAATTTCCAAATCTTTGCATAAGAACACACACACACACACACACACAAAAGCCGCAGGGATAAAGGCAACAAAGCAGTTATAATGCAGCCAGAAGGTCACACAAAGTTCAACCTTGAAACATGGATACCTCTACGGTAGATATTCAAACGTTACATGAATGTGTGTGTGTGTGTGTGTGTGTGTGTGTGTGTGTGTCATTTCATCGGTTGGTGAGGGGACGCTGCCTTTAAGACAAATACAAAAGTTCTGACGTAGCAACTTCATTGAGTTCATAGGAGCGGGTAAGTGCATAAAAGAGGACCTTATGAGGGCAATCAGACCAAATCCATAATGCAGGGATCACATGGTAAAATATTAAGCATCTCGGGGCCTCTGAATGACATCTCACCCTCAACTCCAACCCTGTCATGTTTCCACATGCCACCGCCTCTTTCTTGTGCCCTTCGGTTTTTCCTCTTGAGACACTCGCTGGCTCCTTTGCATCCTTTCTCTTGTAACCATCCTACGACTTTGTGTGCCAGGTGCTCGAGAAACCACATTTACAGACAAGTCCCTTGTGGGAAGCTAAAAAATTTTTTTTATTTACAGGGGTGGTGTAATAATCCACGCCTCTCACTTGTTCACATTGAATTATTTATTTTAGGTGGCACACAAACCAGACTCAATTATCGCAGCTGTAACTTGTTGGTCAGTGTTTGGAGCCATTCATTTAGGGTTTATTCAAGTTTGTTTTTACTGGCCATCTTCATGTTGCACGGTGTGGTGAAAACAGCTATTTAGTCGAATGAAGAGCCAAGGGAAGAGCTTTTCCTCAGATTTCATGACCGACTCAGTGGGAATAAAGCCAGAAGTGTTACAACAGAAGAACATAAGGTCACACGCCCTTCGATGCCACCAAATCGGAGATCTCTCCACCAGCTGTCGCTCCGCTCGCTCTGATGCTTTACTCTCTGATGCTTCGTGTCTCTCGTCGCTCCTTGGAAAATGAAGATAGCGCCGCTCGCTTCGCCTGTGCACGGGAGAGGTCACGCTTAAGCTGGCTTTTCTCCATCGAGGTGCCACAGTGGTCCCAACGTAGCTACGCGTGTCCTGCGCAGTCCAACCCGACACCGAAAGGATGGGATGCACATTATTGGGCCGCACATTACCAACCCGAAGAAGTAATGGCGCTTACATTCTGTCATTCATGAGATAGGATGTGAGTATAAAGTGACTGCGAGTACAAAGGCAGACTTTGCTTATTGGATAACACTTGAGAGAAAAAATATTTGACCAAATGCTTCACTTCTCCAAACAAACCAATCCAAGACACAACACGAGCATTAGTAAAAAAAAAACTGAGCTGCACATGGATCACGAATTTTCATTTCTGGGTAATGTTTTGAAGCTGGTGACAACAGAGATGTGCATCAAATGGTCATATTTACATAAATTACTTTTTTTTACTAAAATAATTCTGTGCTTCCAAAGTGCCTAGCATACCACTTTACCACTTTACAGAAGAGCCGCTATAATCAAACAGTGCAATCCTAGTTGGAATGAAATACGGTATTTCTCTGCAAAAATATGCTGGTCTAGTGTGTGTGTGTGTGTGCATGTGTTTGTGCATATGTGTGTATCTGCTCATCTGTTGCAGAGTGAACGCACTTGAGCGTGTTGCTGAATGGTGGAGAATAGGCTGCGGTCCCCCTGCTGAAAGCCTGTTGGATGCCATTGTGATGGCACACCAAGGAGTGTGTGTATCATGTCTGTTGTGGTGGGTGTGTGTGTGGGGGGTTGGGGTGGTGGGATAAGTCTATCAGGACCCCCGCACATGAAAGGTAAACTGGAGCCGCTAATCGCAGTGCTGACACAAGGAGGTTCAGGAGGGCGGCCACTTAGAAAAGAAAGGCAGGAGAGGCGGGACCCCGGCGGCGTCAATAGCGCTCAGCACAACTGACCACATTACAGGAACAAACACACACTGCAGAATAGACACACAAACTTGGTGGTCCCTGCATGCTCTTGGGGGTGGACTCCACAAATGGTGGGTCGAGAGTGTGTGTGTGTGTATCACTCGCCCAAAAGATTGTATTTATTTTCTTTGTATTTTTGTATGTACTTTTTTTTTTTTTTACAGCCCGGCCTCGACCACATCTTATTTGGATACAGTGTTAGAGAAAAAAAATGAATATGTGATTGAATTCCAACATTACACACTCTGAGGGACAAGGGGGAGTAACGGGGGGGCCCCGATAACAAGGTTCAGAAAGACGGCGAGCAAAGGAATAAATAAAGCAAAGCATTACAAAATTGATACAAGTTCAGGGATATATATTTGGCTATTAATGGCAAAATGTCAGCTCGCGAGAGTGGCACTGGGAGAAGGGGGGGGGGATTAGAGGAGGGATGCAGTGAGAGGGACATTGTTCAAATGACAGCCTCCCCGCAAAGGTAGCGCCGCGCGCCGCCGTCTCCCTCGCCTCTTTCTCATCTCTTAACGCTTATTTTCACTCACTTTGCTTAAAATATTGATAATCAATTAGCACTACGTCTGTTTTGCTACGGAATCCGTGTCACGGTCTATCGCTCTGTCAGAGCCAATTCGCCGCTCGTTCAAAGTTCATTTTTTCCTTGGCGGCTGTGTGCCTTTGGAGGAGTCATTACGCGGGGGAACATAGCCCGGGGTGCAATCACCTATTCTCTTTCATTACTGGGGAGATGGAGAAGGTGAGAGAGATTATTAGAACTTTGGAATGATCACAAAGCTCCACGCCGCCTGTCAGATCCCCCCTACGTGTAATTCATCTGGCCTCGCTGCCTCGCCCTCCCCCTTCCCTCATCCCCCGCCTCCCCCCATCCATCCCTCCTCCCCCCTCCAGCCTCAGCCAGGGGTTTGGCCACAGACATTATTCATGAACATCTGCAGCGCCGCTGAATATTCCACAGCCTCCGCCGTGATGAAAAGGGAGCTGCCCCTTTGACTTGAAAATGAACGTGCCGGCGCAGAGATCGTGGACGAGACGATTCATTCCGAGCCGAGCCGGGCCGGACCAAGCTGGGATGTTTTACTTTGTGCAATTTAAAACCCCAAATATATTAAGTCATTTTTGAGCAGATTTATATCCTCACATTGTAGAAGCGGTAAAACGTACTAAACAAAATTTCAAACATCAAAATAATTGCGGGTTAAATTCCTGCGGATTGATTGATAAAATCAATCCCTGGAGCTCTATTTCAAAGTAGTAAGTGAAGCTGTAAAGTAAACATTTCATTGCATCCTCTCACCTTGTCCCCGGGCGCCTCACCATGAGAGCCCCCCACCACTAGGACCACTGCTGGAGGAAAGCAGAGCATCATCCCACCCTCCTTCTTACTGTCCCTCGCAAACTTCCCTGCATCCTCATAAACACTGCGACACACGTCACACAGAAATGATACAAACACAAACACCAGCAGTCAAAGGTTTGGACACACCTTCTCGTTGAATTGAATGAGTAGATGTGTTCAAACCATTGACTGGTACCGTCTATTCTAAAAAAAAACACCTCAAAAGTACATTGATTGTGTGATCTCAATATATTCATTTGGTTTTCCATGGCCAACATTTCCTCTAGCATTGTATTGATGAATTCGCAGTATTTGAATGAGAGGCAGTGATTTAAAGCGTGATTCTTATTATTACTTATTATTATTATTATTAATATACTAGTAGTAATAATTATTTTTCCTGCTTTTTACATCACAACAAGAAAGCGAGCCCTTTATTGTGTCCACAGCCTTCGCCGTGGTTAGAACACACATTACTAGGTTCTTCCTATGCTTTGCAGCTTTCTAGGATTTGGGTAATTGTTTTAATGAAAGATGTTTACCTCAATTGGCACATTAACCATTCACATTAAATAAAAGAAGTTTTATTTACTAAGAACTTCTAATCAACCTGCTTACACTAATTAACAATATCCTCTGGTACTACTTATATGTGTGGATGAAATAAAAAAGAAACCGAGCAACTAGACGTGCAAGCAGACAGACCTGCCGAGAGGAGAGAATGACGGGTAGAAGGTGCACAGTGACGCCTCTGGAGAGGGACGACGTCGGAGGGTTCTGACGCAGGACAAAGCTCTGCCTCTCGCTGATTGTAAATGGCAGAGCAAGTTTACTCTGGCAGTTGAAGCAGAAATGGAGCCTGACAGCTTCGTCGGGTAGTTTGAGCGGCTCAGTGGCAGGGCGGGAATCGGGGTGATTCCATCCCTTTCATCTCCCAATCGCCGACGTACGCTTGTGGAACCTCCACGGCAAGAAAACCGGGGCGCGTGGGGAGTGCTGGGGAAAGCAGCGACAAAATGGTATCGTTTTGGGGATGGCGAGCATCTTTTGTTTTTTAAAATACTTAGTGAGCATCTGTCAAAATGGAAAAGAGAATTAAAAAGAAGGAAGGAATTTTGAGACAAAAGTGAAAAACAGCTGGATGCAGAACAGATGCTGACCGGAACCGTCGGCATTCTCTCTGAAATGCGAAAATATTAATAACCCCAGCCCTCATTTCCACCTTCCCTCTCATCTCTTTATAAATTATTCTACATATCGCTACAATACAACCCACTCAAGATCCTGACCTCTGGGTTTTCTAACTGCAGCCTTTATATATTATTCCGGACATTCCTGCGACCTTTGCCACCATGTAACTCCTCAAAAATATGAACACTGGCAGCAAACTTCCTGTGCATTCCGGGCCCATCCATGTTCCCGTTTCCTTTCATAAACAGCCCTCTTCTTAAAACTCTTTACTTTTTTCTTAGGGAGAGTCTGAGAGGAGAGACCACAAAGACATGTAAAGAGGAGGGATTGACGGAATAAAGGAAGCTTTGCTCGCACAGCTTTGTGCCGTTACACTCCCATAGCTTTATCCCTGTGATCCCTTCTACCTCTATCTGCCTGCCTCCTCCTATTTTTTTTTTCTATTTCAATTTACAGGATTTGTTTGTGTGTGTCTGACAGCGAGGAGGATGAGGTATAAAAATTAATCTTTATCCTGGTTTTGTTGTTTTCCCTCCTCCCGGACAATGCATGTCAGTAATTAGCCGGCCAGTTTGGTTCCAGGCTTTTCAGTGGGTGTCTCCGTTTGCCAACTTTCGCCTTTTGTTCTCGCCACACAATACCGCCCACTCGCCCTCTGTGTCTCTCTCCCTCTCTTTCCTCTCTGCTCTCCGCCTCACACCCACACAGGGCGTTACACAATCCATCCAAATGTGCTTCGCTTTAAAACCCCATTACTTAGCCCCTGTTGTTTCGTTCAACACAATTAAAAGAACAGGCCCTTCGTGAGGAATTCAGAGCGCCTCGCTTACTCACTCCCTTCATCCTCTCCCTCGCTCGCCCTCCTTCAGCGGTGCGGCGTTGGCCGAGGAGTTACTGTGAACAGGCCGGCTTAGTTCCCCCTAATTCTTTGGGTTTTGTTTGCATATAGGCTTAGTTTGGTTCCATTTGAAACTACTCAATGCCATGCTTCATCCCCCGGCTGCAACCAGACCAGTGAGCAACTTAAAGTAAAAAGGGGAGGAAAAAAAAGAGGTCGGTCAGCCAAATGGAAAACAGCAGAGTCCACAAAAACCACACAGCCCGGCCCGGTTAAAGGCCACTGGTATTGTTATCTCTCCAAGTACTGACACACTTCAAAAGAGTAAACTTGAAGGCTTTTCCAGTAATGACTACCTGGTCGGGCTTGGGCAGAGGATCCGCTGCTAATTTCAGGCTGTGGCCTTCCACACAAGCGAGCGAGCCCTGCAGGATGGACTCACTTCAAAAGAAAGTCAGGTGAATGAGAGACGAGGCTACTGGCCGGTAATAATGACCACAGGGTCGCTGTCAGGAGGACACGCACACGTGTGTAATCTTAAGAGAATCATCCCGTCCGTGCAGCGACTATTCCGCGTGGAAGACGAACGACAACTCACTCACACAGACATACATTAAATTGGACACTTTGAAAATTCAGGTGTGGATTAATGTGAATGAGGAGTCAGTCGACAGAAAGCTCATTGGAAACTATATTTAAAGGTTTCAATCAGTTAGTTTTGGGAATAATTCCAAACGTTTCCTGGCTCCGGCTTCTCGAATTTGAGGCTTTTTTTAATGCAGATACCTTTGGCTTTTAGTACTTTTTCACTGTCTTCTGACATTTTGCAGACAAAACACCTAATTAATAAAGAATGTACTCAGTAGATTATTTGATAATGAAAATCATTAGATGAGGTTCTAAAGTCGGCCAAAGAATTTGACCAAATCTCTTTTGGCGCAAACATTTCTGGCATCTCGAAAAAAAATATAAAAAAGTCTTCCAAACCACATCCATTAAAATGGAAGGCCAATATATGAAGCTACACCAAGTGTAGACAGCTGGTAATGTTTTTAGGCCAATGATCAAAATCTCAATAATGAGTATCACTCACGTCTTTCTTTGCTGCGCAGTTTTCCAACCCTGAATATCTTATTTATACTCGGCCCAAATGAATGCAATCAACTTCATGCTCGCCCATTGTGCTTCCAGTTAAAAGCTTAATGGCGTTATGTCAGAAAGTTTACTGACATCATCAGAGCCTGTGTGTGCCCAAACACAGAAAACACGCACACACACAATAACACACAACAGCTTCAAAGTGGACCAGCAAACCGCAGCACAATGTCAGTAGAACCGTCTGAATAGGGATGCCGAGTGGTATCAGTCATATTCAGACCTATCATTACCATTCAAAATCAGACATTTGAATTATGTCCCCCCCCTCCCCAATGCATCACAGTGCAAGTTAATTAACTCCACCTCTGACACCCGCCAATGTCAATGCTACTAGCCGGCGTGTGACAGCAATGACACGGCGATCCTTTACGCAATCCATCTCCGCTGTAATTCTCACTGGCTGAGAGGTCTGTAATTTGGTTATGAAATGGAGGTCTAACTCATTTGTACTGCACAGTTGAATGCACTCAATCATCAGAGTTTTAGTCATTTGACCATTCGCAATCAGGCATCTCTGAGGCCAAACACTTAACCAAGTTAATGAATGCAGCAACCCTTTGTTAATAGGATAATACCAGAGCTACATATTCCCCCGATGAATTATGCATAAGAGAAATTGTTGGCAGGATTTGCATTATTGCCAGTGTTCATTTTCATAGATTTGTGTTCCAGTCCACGTAACTAACTTACCACTACTAATAGAACTACTACTCGCCACACACACACATACAATTACACAGACACTTCCCTGTCTGCGCTCATATGTTCATGTAACACTCAGTTGGGGCTGATATCTTTGATCTTTATTTAAAAGACAGTGTTACAGGGTCGCAAAACTGGCCTAAAAGCCACTAATGACATCAGCGCTGAAAAGAAATCATTGATCAACGGCATTATGGGAAATTACACTATCCCCCAAAACTGGATCAAAGTGAATGAAGTGGCTTAGCGGGGGCTTCACTGGGGCTCTGTGGACAGGAGACGGGATTATCACCCCTGGACACGCACGGACACACACACCTCATTAACACGGCATACGAGTATGTTACAGGACACACATGATTTTGTTGTCCACGAATACTATGTTTTTGTTTTTTTGGTTGATGTCAAACCGATCAACTACTTAACTTCACATGCTCTCTTATAACGATTACCTCAAATAAATGTTGTACACAGAAATAACCGTTTTATAATGCGGCCCTGGCCTAGTGTGAGCGGGCCTCATGTCCAGGACCTGTGGAGGGGTCCACTGGGGGAATGAATAAAAGAAAGGGGCCCCTGCTGGTTCATCTGGCCATCTATTGGAGTCCCGAGACCGCTGTTTGCCCGCCCCACCAGCCCCACCACTGGCCCCCGAGGGCTCCCAACCTGCTGCTAGGGGAACCCTTCATGTGTCATTAAAGGTTCCCAAGCTGCAACACACACACACACACACACACACACACACACAGAGAAAACATACAAAAGCAAAACGTGGTGCTTTCAGAGCAGTGATTATGTTTACATGCCAGGCAATTTCTCCGATAAGAACTCAATTAAAACAATTAAGCACATTTGAGCTTGTTCTGATAATTACTGACACTGGATTCTAGTCACATTATTAAAAGGAAATTGGATTCATGTATACACTTTAACTACTGGAGCAAAAACACTGCTTGGAATGCTGGAGGGAACCAGTGATGTTTAAATGTAACATCTTGGATCTATTTGTGAACATTCAACAGCCAGTGGCCACAGTTGGGTGTTAAATCATACTTTCACACGAGGAGATGAGGGGAGCTCGTTATGAGCAGCGCGGTGTTTTGGAAAGGCTTAAAGACTAATCCAATCAGCTGCAAAGTGATTTTGGCTTTTGCCAGAAAAACAAACTAAACTAAATTAAATAACCGCCGAAGCTCAGAAGACCAGTTTCACGCTGTAAAATTATTGCATCTGGAAAATACAATGATTACTTTCGCAAATTGATGATTAGGAAGGAGGTTTTAACAACAAAGACTTAAAGGTTTAAGGGGGTGTTAGTGTTTCCAAAAGCATCTGTGTAACAAAACTGTTAAAAAGAAAACTTTTTTTTTCCCCCCTTCATAAAGGGCCGTTACACAATGCCTGGGCTTACACAGGCATTGTTTTAACCGGGGTTTTCTGAGGGAATTTTCTGGCCTACTAAATATTGAGGACAAATATAAAGTAGTTGTTGTTGGCCATCATCTTCGGCAGGAGTTCAGGGGGATTCAGAAGGGGGGGGGGGGGGGGGTGTTAAGATGATTTGTAGGCCTCTCCTATCAGATCATCTAAAATGTGAGTGATTACACCGGTAATAAGCTGCAAGACGATTCTGGCACGGTCTGTGTTTAGGAGATAAAGGGCGAGAGACAGGGAGAGAGCGAGAGAGACCTGAGAGAGAGACAACGGAGAGAAGGAGAAAGAAGGTGGCAGATTATTTCTCAATATTACCACATGCCAGGACGGCCATTCTCCTTCTCCTTCAGCTTTCCCCCTTCCTCTTTCTATTCAGACATCCAGTTGTGCTTGGCCAAACAAATAGCTGACACTGCCTCATCAAAGCTTGGGATTGGCAGCCCGGGCCAAGTGGGGTTGTTGACAAGCGAGGGCAGTGAAAGAAGAGGAGAGGAAAGAGCAAGACGGAAAGAGAGACAACAGAAATCCCTGCCGTAATTCCCCAAACTGTAATCCACTGAGGTTTAATGGTGTGTGTGTGTAGGGGATTATACATTTATCATCAATGTTCATCCTTGCTGTAGTACTAGGTTGTGTGTCTGTAACTGTCAGGGTTAGTGTGTGTGTGTGTGTGTGTGTGTGTGAGAGAGGAGAAAAGCCAGCTTGTATAGACGGCCAAACAATGCCGGCTGAGGGATTTAAACCCTCGCTCTCTATCATATCACCACATATCCTGGCCAATTCAGAATAACGACTACTCCATTCACTGTGGCTGATCCCACCGATTAGTCCTGATCTGGAGACGCCCCCCAACAAAAACGCACACAAACACACACACACACACACATACACACACACACACTCTTCCGCTCACCTCTACCACTTGCTCTTACCATGCGACAACAAAAACATTCCCTTGTTACTGTGTGTCACCACTCGTCTGTAACTGTGCCCCAGCAGGGGAGTAATCAAGACCCCCGAAAGCTTTCTGTAATTACTAGAGCTCTATCAACTGAAGGTCAAAGGTCACACAGGGTCCCTGGCAGGTTTTACTGTAGAAGGGGGGATTAAAAGGTTGGTCACGATTAGTAACATTTACACATCTATTTCGCTGCTGCAGCTTAACTGAACTGCGATAGATACCAAGAGGTGTTTCCTTCACTGATATAACGGGACAAAATAATAGAGACACCTGTGAGTATGAGGCAACACAATCAGAGTTGAATGATCACTTTTTATTTTTTATTTTTATAGTTTCAACACAAACATTATCCCCTGGGTGAACTTGGATTCACTGCAGGTGTGATGCAGCCAAATAGTTTATGTAGGTGTTCCAAAAGCTCGTGCAAACAGGCCCATTGTGGATACATTTCTAAAACAAAACCTACTTCCTCACTGATTTTGAATGTATCACGGCATTGCCCGTCCCTACGCCATTATGCAGCCCACCACTGACATTTAAAATGTTAAATTTGTACCTGACCGCAGTTATCAATTATAAGACTACAGAGTCATGGAGTCATTTCTTTAAGGATTAGGCTACAGGCCGTAACTCTAAAAATAAAGCCCCTGCCAAAGCAGAGGGCTCGGGCAAAATGAAAATGCAAAACATCACTCAAAGAAGATTAACCCGGCTCCAATTTTATCTCCACGCAACTGTACATTCCTGGTACATTACTTTGTGAAATGAACGCCATATTTCAACTATGTAACTCTCCACAAAAAAGAACCTTCAAGTACGGTGAGATCCTTCCACTTAATATCATAAAAAAAAAGCTGTGGTGTGTTTTGATGTTGGACAAGCCTTCATACTCAATCTCTTCAATGTAATCCAACCAAACCAGATCTGTCATGTACTCAAAAACTGGACCTCCTGTTTCCTCACCCCTACCTGAAGTAATGCAGATGTTTTATATACTTATATGACCAATGAATTCCCTTCTTTGAACGACGGGAATCAGCTGAGCGGTTCGATAGATGACCCGTGGCCGTTGTGACCCTTCAGGTATGCGACTCTCCCTATTAATGGAGGCCACTTGTGGGGCCTGGATCTGGCCCCTAAAAGTGTCCACAAAGCCGCGGATCAAGACGGGTTTATTCTGAGTATGAACAGATCAATCTCTGCGGCGGCCTGGTCCGGCTTTGCCACTAAGAAGACATGAATCAAAACTGAACGAGACAGATTAGCCCTTGGTAACGAGAAGTAATGCTTGAGACGTCAGAAGAAAATATTTCCACCATCAGCACACGCGGGGCCCGGACATCTCTCTTTCAAAGTGACGCGCAATAATTCATCGTGCGCAGACACTCAGACAAATGTGCATTAGTGAACATGTGTCCTGCAGATGTAGGTGCTATGAAAAACGCCCTGTTCTGTGCGTGTGTGTGTGTGTGTGTGTGTGTGTGTGTGAGGGAAACACAGAGAGACAAGAAATACCTGAAGAATCCAAATGTATGAGCAGAAGAAAGAAGAGAAATTAAATGAACATTAATTCTCTGCCTGCAATTCTCCCAGCTGGAGGAGATGAAAGAGGAGCAATGTACTTTCTGATATTTATTTCTCCTTAAACACACAGCTGGAGTTCTGGTGTGGGAGAAGGGGCCTTGGTTGGGAGGGGTCGGGTACCCCTTATTGCCTGGTTTACTAATTAGGCAGAAATATGCACGATTGAGCCAACGGAGGATTCATTTAACTGTTTATTTCTCTTCACTCCTGCACTGCAGGTTTAGACTGAGAGAGGGGCGGGCGGGGGGGACCGTTGGGTGTGGAACTTTGGGCAAATCAGATGAGTGCGTGTGGCCTTTTGTAAACAACGGGGCAGCGCCGGCCTTTTGAATAAGCGTGGGTGGATGTCTCCGTCATCAGCGCCCCCCCCGCGCCACACAGAGCAGGGCTGTTTGGGTTGTTATGTCTGAGTGTGGACAGCACATGCAGGGCCAAGATAAACATGGCAAAGACACCAAGGGACACTGTAAGGCAACACAAACATTTTGAGATAGGGGACAGAACTAGGAATTGAGCATATGGGATGACAGCCGATGGAGATCAGGCAGAATAAATCCGTTACACTTAGAGCGCAATATGAATGTTTGCTTTAATCATGGAAGGGCATCCCCCCCCCTTACGACAAACTGGGGAGTCCGCGTGAAAGTCATTCTCAAAATGACACAAACTTTGGGATATTTCGGATGTTGACAATCCTCCAGCTGTTGTGTAACACTGATTATAAATCAACAAACTTACAGTCCGTGATAGATTTCCTAAATTTCAATAAGATAGAACGCATAATTTAATACAAATCTGGAACACATCAATTTTACTCCGGAAACAAAAGGGGCCCAAGCTAGCAGGAGTTCAAAAGCAGAAAACAGATTTGGTCTTTAGCTGTCCCTGGATGCAAAAGTAAGGAGCTAATGGAAGTAAAATGTAATTAATATCCAAAGGATGAGTTTCTTATTGGGGCATTTTAAAAGACCTTGAATATTCTATGGAACGACATCCAATTTGATTCTAACCTTTTTCTTAATGGCCTCTGTCGACAACATCCTCCAAAGCCAGAGTTAACAGAGTTATTTAATTTTAAGCGATCGCAGGGTTAATGCTGGGATTTACCAGTGAGATCCCCCCCCCCCCCGCAGTAATGGCGGCTTGTTTACTTCTGGATTCCCCTTCACTGTAATTCTGAAAACTTGCCACACAGATGAAAGACGGAGACGGGAAGCAGAAGATTGAGAGTGGGAGACAGAAGCATGTAACAGGAGGGAGAACAGAGAACTAATAAGCTGAGTGTGTCTGTGTGCGTGCGCATGTGTGTGTGTGTGTTGTTTGGGGTAGGGTAACAGTGCAATCTGTACAAAATTAGGACTCCATTAGAAGTTTGAAACAACTCATGACTTCCATCTGTTTCCGAGGCCCGAAACGTGAGATTGGAGACGACAGGTGTCTAAATGTTTATCAGCCGCACTGCGTTTATTCCCCGAGTCTCAGAGTCAGGAGGAAAAATGACCCACACTAATCTAATTCAAACTAACATTCACTTTGAAAGGGTGCTGGTGTGACCAGAATAAAAACACATGCTGTTCAAAACCATTGGAGTCACTACAGCATGTGCTGAGTCGGCGTGTAGATTTTTAACTCTTCAGCCCCAGGAGGATACACGCCAACGTAAACATGTGCGTGCACACATGCTAGTGCATCAATCTTTCCAAAAAAGACAGTTGTAATATGTAACTTAAATAATCAAGGAGCTAAAAGGTTGTTGACGCCGAATTAGTTACAGAACTGAAAGAAGTAATATGTAGTATGTTAATGACCAGTAATAAGTAGAATAAGTTATTCCAGTCCAGCGCCTCGGGACTATTTGTCCTCCTAAATTGTTTAGATGTATAAAGCTAAAAAACAGGAAAAGAAATATTTAGCTAAAATATCAGCCCGAGAATCTGGAGGACAGGTATTCCTTCTAGTAAAGAACAACATTGCAGACTGTAGATGATGGCATTGATGACTTAGAAATGGTTATTGAAACTACCTTTATAGATGAGATCCATTATCAAAGGACGCCATTAATAGGACACAGTTATCAGGTGCATGATAAGTTAATGCTAGACTGACTCATTAAAATGAGTCAAATGACAGAGAAGCTTGAACCGGTGTTTTACACAACTGGTCTTTACTGAGTGTTCTTTGTATAGATTCATGAAGCCAAGGTTTATATTTAATATAAAACTAAACTGAAAACGGAACCATGCATGTCAGTATCTGAAATAAATAAATCCTTCCTTTGTTATGGAAAGAAATATTCCCCAACCATCAATCATTTAGCTTTTCACCCAACTTGAAAACAAAGGGAAAAAAAATGTTGACAATCTGAAATAATTTCACATCTGGAAAACAGATTAATGCATTTATTTATTTTGCAGTTATTGCCACATGTTGAACAGCAAATCGGTGGTTTCAGCCAATTTTTGTTTTACCCAGAATGCTCGGCGTCCCGTCAGACCCAGAACACAATGTTCTTCTCGTCTCTCATCATCCCAAATTATTTTATCAGTATCAGCCTCTGCCATGAAACCGACTCGTCATAATCTTCCTCTGCCACAGCCACGTTTTAAGCCCTCCCTTTTCCAACCTGCAAATCAGCCCCCATTCCGCCGATCCACCTCCACATTTCACCACCCCCCTCTCTCTTCCTCCCGGGGGGAAGCAATCGCTCACCGTTGAGGTGTTTTACACAGATTTGTTGCCAATTTGTTTGCTTTCCAGTGGAAAAGGTAAATGTAATAATGAGAGGGGAGAAATTCATTAAACAGGTGTACGAGATACTTTTAAAGTGCGAGCGGAAGATTCATTGGGATGTTCACACGGCGCATAATCATGCCTCCGTCTGCTCGGCCAGCGACGGCATAAAACATTTAATCCGGGATGAACACTTTCTGTCGTTTTCTCTCCTCTGGACCCTCTTCCTCTAAACCCGCCGCCCGTCTTCTTCGCTCTCTCTCTCTCCCTCCCTCAATCTCTCTCTGCGACTGCCAGAAACCACAATCATAAAATTATTAAAATGCTGTTTGGCTGCCATTAATCAGTGGCGGCGATAAATCCTTGTGTGGGAAGTGACAGGGCATTAGTCACATACCTCTTGGCCTCAACCGACAGAGAATAATGAGCCACGAGCCGGACCGGGTCAATCATAAACTCATCAAATGCGTCATTTAATTTCTTCATTTAGACAAACACAATTTGTTTATGGGAAAGATATCAGGTGTTGTGGAATGAGAAACGGCGCTGAAACGGCGGTACATTAATCAGGGCTTGATTACACGCGACGCTGCGGTTGTTTATCCTAATTTCATTCATTTCCATCAACAAAGCAAACACAGGCGAACACAGCCATTAGTGATGGTCGGGGATGGCACAATTACAGCCGCGTATTAAATAAAGTGATGATGAATGGTCCAATACAAACTAAAACAAAGGGGGTTTTATTACTTCAATTCCATCCCAGTCCTCGCCCTCGTGTGTGTGTGTGTGTGTGTGTGTGTGTGTGTGTGTGTGTGTGTGTGGAGCCCCGCTGGTGTGAAAGGAGAGAAGAAGAAACTGTTTTGACTGCTTGTGGAGGACAAATTGGCGAAGGAATAAAAAAATGTGGGGAAGCACAAACTTTTGAGAGAACTATTAAGTTCTTTGAAATGACAGTTGGTTATATATGATATCAAATGACAGCCTCGTGCATGAGAAACTACCATAACGGTTACATCTCTATTTGAAATCAGTGGGCGTGCCTGTTATCAAAGCAGCTAAACCTGGAGGTGTAACAGATATATTCCATTTACCTACATGCACACTGCAGCGTACTTGCACCCACTCACGCAAATAAACTGATAAAGGGGGGGAAGTAACGTCAGAGAGACAGGTTTTTGATCATGTAAAGCTCCAGAAGCAGCGTGTTTCCGTTGACTTTCAGCCAAACCAACCAACCAACCTTCAGACGACAACCAACACTTCCTTAAACAGAGCTGTAAAATGAACCACTTCTGATTGCATAATATAGTTCACACTTCGACGGAACCTTAAAGCTGCTCCAGGCCAAGAAAATATCCGGCAAATAACCTGTTGTAAAGCCCAACATGTTGTTTTTATTCTTAGCTTTCTATGCAGATTATAGGACGAGACATAACGTTTTCGTTGGTGAGCTTCAGAGGTGCTGGTAGGTAGATTGTGTGTCCTTTGGACAGAGACAGGCTTGCTGATGACAGCGGTGTCAATCTGTTTGGTGATCTTAAGTGACACTGTTTTCTGTGTATAGTCCATATCAAAACAATGTAATCTGTGTGTGTTGTGTGGGTGCGTGCTCATCCTTGAGTTGGAACAAATGTGTAGGATGCATAGAAACAAAACAGGAGAATCAAACCAACCTAAACGTTTCTTATTCTAACCTTCGAGCTTCTGCTCCCCCCTCCTCCAAACACTGTACTATCACATTAAGCTCCTCCATTGTTCACATGAAGCCCTGCAATTAATCACTTGTGTTGTGTCTTGGCCATCTCGTTCTCGGACAGTAAGGCAGAATAAGTCACAATACGTGCAACTATGAGACCTGAGAGTCTCAAAGTCATCACGATACGAGGACTTCATCAGTCAAAATGTCTGGATTTATTCAGAAACAAAACTCAACTAGCTGTAAAAAGACAAAATGTGTTTCACCTGTCGACTAAGTGACACCAAACAAGCCTTGGAGCTGTTGTTGCCATTCAGGGTAATGCAACCGATCAATGGAATCACCTAAAGAGCTATTAGAAGAAGCCAGTGTGATGAGTGCACGGAGGCCGAGGCTGCAGCCGCATTCTCACCATCATCTATAACTGGAACGCTGAACATCCATCCGCCCGTCTTCTCTACCGCCTTATTCCCGTTCAGGGTCGCACAGGGAGGCCGGGGCTGGTCCCCTCACCTGACTAGTCAATTCAACACAAGTGATTTCCACTTGACTTATTTTATCACTTGTTAAACCATGAGGCTGTACCAGCCGGGATAACGGAGGGTCCTCAGACACCCTCTGCTGAGATGTGCTCGCTTTGACATAAAAATGTGTTTTTCAGTGGAAAAAATAAAAAGCTGCATCAAGTCTACCTTCAATGTTGCAGATCAATAGTACATGAAAACTATTGTAAAAGCACACCAAGATGTTGCTATGGAGGCAGTGTACATTTTGAGAAAAGTTACTGATTCCAAGTGATGATTTTTAAACCATGACGGTGCTGTGAGAGCGGAATGCACAGGTTCACACGCCGCTAAGATTCATTCGAGTCAACTCCAGGGCCGATAAGACGGCTGCATCCACTGCACAATGAAAACAATCAAACTTAAAAGACAGTTCAATCCTTTCCCGACTTCTCCTTGCAAAGGTGCCCGAGCAATGAAATCTTTATACCTTCCACGGGGCGAGAATTCGATAACACTGCTGTTAGCGGTAGCCGCAGTCTTTCCTCCTCTCCTTCTCATCTCGCTCCGTCCGCATTCTTTGCATTCAGCCTCCCTCTCCGCCCCCTCCTAAAAAAGCCCTGAGCGCCTGCCAGCGGTCCAAGGTAATTAAATTACTTAGCAAAGTTTACTTAACAGTAAATGGTTAGCAAAATTTAAGGTGATTGCAAATTTGCTTTCATTCCACATCAATGCCAGGCCTATTTAAGGCACGTCTGCAAATAATTAGCACATACATTTGCATCAAAATCGTTTATACCATATGTTGCAGAATTATGGAAAGTAGCAAATTAAAAATATTCTTTTTTTTCTGTTATGGAAATGACTACATGTGGTGAGCAGAGAGAGAGAGAGGAAAGGAGGACTAGATCTCCCCATGTGTCTCTAAACGCCGACAACAAGGAGGAGAGAAAGAAAGAGCGAGGAGGGCGCAGAAATGATTCCGTTTGTATTTGAAAACATACTCATGACGGTCTTTTTCAAGCGCTTACCAGATGCTGTTTGAAATCTGCCCACAGAAGAATAACAAAGCCATCTCAATCTCTGACTCTCACACATAAACAGAATCAGAGAATTTCCTTTCAGTTGCTCTCTGGTGCAGTAAATATTGTTCACTGGAGATGCACAGAAAACAGAATCCCAATTCCGGCTCTCAGCTTGTTTTAAAAGTCAGACCTGCCGATTCAGATTTCCTTTGATAGAACTCTAATATGTAGGTTTCTCACCACGGGGCCCAAAGAGTTAACCACCGCAGTCCTAGATGTCGCCCTTTAGCCATCGATTGGCGTTACTTCAAAACACATTCCGGTTGAAATGAGTGTGATTGTATTAAAACTAATGACCTTTCATGTATTAATGTGTATTATTAACTGCTCAGATATAGTTTGAGGAAGTCCAAATGCAGAACATGGTTTCTTTTGTAATATTTTGCTGGGAAAACAACTAATTGTTCAAAAACTAGAGCTCGACGGTATCATAATCAAGTCTGCTTGCTCCACGAGCCCGTCACAGCATGGGAACCACTTCCATGAGAAAGAAACGTGTCTCATTAAGTAACAAAAGCTTTTAAGGCTGTTTGCTAGTAGGCCATAAGTGAGCTTCATCTTTTCATATGCACTCATCACCCAGTTCTCAGATTACGGATCACATTACAATACTCTCAACCGAACAATGGGGAATCTTGAAGTTGTAGGCGTTCGGCAGAAGTGGGTCCAACATTCAAAGACGTTTCACTAACATGGTCTCTGAGGTACGTTACGTCAATAAAAAAAAACACAAGGGAAGTGATACGGGAAGAGACTGATGCTCTTAGTTTGCGGAGCAGTACGAGCGGTGATTTGGTGAAAAAAACGGAGGAAGACGAATGACGAGCAGCAAGAATTGTCTCCTCTGCACATGTAGGTTGTCGGCAGCAACCTGCTCACGTTGCAACTTGAGATGAACATTTTTGTGTCTTAGTTTCAAAGTCATTTTCATCCATTTCTTGGGTCCAAGCACATTGAGGAGTCTTTCTCAGAGCCATGCTTGCAGATGTTCTGCAGCGGGTGTTTCGCCTGGCTTTTATTTGCGTGTGAAATTTGCAAGACGGCACTATTAGCAGAAGGTAGGAGGAAGAGAGGCCGGCCTGTGTTTATTATACCCATAAAACAAACCAAAAATCCATTGTACATAAAGCTCTGATCCATACAGTCCTCAGGTCACTCAGCCCGCCCCGCCGTGGAGAGACACATTTGCCTTGGAAGGGTTATTTCTTACCGAAATAAAGGAAATCCAGTCGTAGGTGTAGAGGACTACAGAGACCCGTCTCAAACACATCCATTCTTTAAACTCACATGCACATTTTAGAGCGTCAACACACTAGTTTTGAGGAGGTGCCTGAGGCACAGCGCCCTCGCTGTGAGGTATGGCTCTCGAACGGCGCTCAACAAACCCGTCCATCCATCCAACCATTACATTACAGTACATGTCATTTAGCTGACGCTTTTATCCAAAGGGACTCACAATAAGTGCATTTCAACCATAAGGATACAAACTCAAAAGAACAAGAAGAACCATCCATCCACCCCTCTCATTGGGAGGTCAGCCGGTCCGTCACCAGCGTCAATCTGCGACTAAGTGAGCGGCCGGGGCTGTTTGATAAAAGCTTATTCAGGTATTTGGTTCATCCCTCCCTCCCTTCCTCCCTCCTTCTCTCTCTCTCTCTGTCTCCCTCTCAGACATAATTACGACTGTTGACTGGAACAGTGAGGTAATGGCACATAAATTCAGCTGATCAATGGCTACAGAGACTAAATTACAGGACATCCCTGCGCCATTATCCTTCCAAAGGACGACAGGAGACACGTTTCTGCACAGATTCAAAGGGGATTTCTGTTGTGTGATTGTTTTGTTTGTTTGAATATGATATTGTTACAATTACCCCTTTATGCTCAAAAACAAAACAGTTCAACCAAACAGAAGGAAAAAAATGAGGAAAAACTAGAAATTAACGTATCAAACTAAATCCCGCTAATGTAGCTAACCTGGAAGCATCTCTGTGGATGTTTCAAGTCGAAGCCTTTAAGTGCTGCAGGGTAAACATTTGCAAGTTTCCTCAGCGGACCAAGATGTTTTAATCATTAAACTCCTTGAGTCATGATTAGCTGTTTTATTCCACCCCCCCCCCTCCTTGCTCTATCTGATCTTTGACTGAACCTTTATAGTTACATTAAAACAAATTCAGCAGCAGTAATATTGCAAGACAGAGCGGAACACAAAAAAAAAAAAAAAACCTGAACCTCACTTTTTTTTGCTTTTGAAATGCTCCAAGCAAGTTGTTTACCATTTTTTGTTTGGCAGAAAACACCTCCACAGCAAAAGCCCTCCTTTCAGTTCAAACTGCTTAAAGTCTGTTTGTGAAGTGCTGCTGCTGCTTCCAAAAAAAACACCTTTAGTAAAGAGAACATGTGGTTGGGAGTTATTACCGGGTAATTCCCTTATGTTTGTACAAAAAAAGAAATCCCCTTTGAAATGGCGGTCGCTGCTGAATGGCATTTGTGACAATCACCCCGGTTGGTCCATATGACCGAAGTTACGTTAATACGATCACGAGGGATAACGTGTGATAACCATTATTCACCGGCCAACAAATCCAGCGGCGTCCGAGAGACGACCGTAAAAGCTCAGAGGCTGTGAGAAAATTGAAAGAACGAGGACGGAGGAAAGTTGATGTTAAGGGGGAAAAGGAAAAAAAAAAAAAAAAACGCAGACAGCCCAGGGAAATAAAGAAGGAGATTTAGGCCGTGTAAAGCGCTGGGTCTCGTCTCAGCCTCCCCATCCCCGTCACCTCTTTCCCTGGCAGAACAAAGGGCGGCAGCCTCCTAAATGTGGCGCATTAGCCCTTTAGTTCCAGGGGGGGTAAGGTGACACCCTCCATGTATGTGGTCTGTTCAGCACACATCTGTCAGGGCCTTAGGGGGTGGGCCGGGGCGGTGGGGGGGATACTGGAGGCACAAGGAAGACGGCGCAATAGAAGCGGAGAAAGGGTGCGTATGTGGGACCCCTGCTGCGACCGAGGAGCCTAATACCCAGTGTTTGCTGTGGAAGAATTAGTCCTATCGCATGATGCTGCTGAGCTTAGCTGACCCCCCTTCACCCTCCCCACCTCTTTATGTCACTCACTCAATCAGAGAGCAGACGGGAACAGACAGAGACATACTCCTACAGACATGATAAGACGTCCACATGAACCACTACGTTGGGGGCAGATGATGTTCAGGATGTACAGAATCACGTCACCCCTGGTCAATCGGGACGGGGGGGGGGACTATTTAACGGATCTTAAAAATGTAGTAAAAAAAATATATATTAAAAGACGAGATGTCAAATTTCACACAGTTGGATGTGAGTCACCGCTGCCAGAAAATGGGTTACAGCAAAAAAATAATAGTTACACCGTAATGATGGAGGTTTTCATTGGATTTGCTTATCTATTCATTTATTTGACAACCGTACCACTCAAAAAATGCCAAATCAACTAATAAAATCTTTGTTGACAGACAACGGGTTAGTCGACAAGATAAAACATCCCCCCGACTCCAGCCAGGTGTCAAACAGACAAACTGAAAAGAGGAAGTTAATTCAGACTAGTGAGACCCTGCCAAGTTCAAGCCTCTGATGAGATCTTAAGGATTGTTTGTTTTTGCTGCTGTCAAAGGTTTAAATAGGGAGAAGACGGAGGTTTTGATGACCCCTGGCCCTCGGGTCCTTAGTGGGTGTTCTGCCAACACTCCCTATTGACGTGTGGATAAGGAGAGGCCCGCTGCTGAGAACAGTGCTCATGCTCATTCGAGAGGAAACGGACACCGCTCTGAAAAGAGCAAAGAATCTTGCAAGTGGCTGAAAAGAAAAGAGTATAATACACATGTAAGGGTGCTGTGTGTGTGTGTGTGTGTGTGTGTGTGTGTGTGTGTGTGTGTGTGTGTGTGTGTGAGAGAGAGAGGGTATATATAAATAAAAATACTTGAAAGTTCTTTGCTTACATACGTACATAAATAAATATATATGTATGTGGACAGCAGGCACAGATAATTAAGACAGCGAGGATGACACATAGTAGACAGCTGCTTTTGGTTATGACCTAGACACCATATATACTGTCCAAATATTTCCAGCTGGACATGAATGAATCATGAAATTATCTCTATTAATTGCCATTTTCTAATGGCCACCGTTGAAATTCAAATATATTTTAAATATTTTAAAATAAATGATGAATATCACAATTAAAAAGTCAACATTCTATGTACGTAGTTAAGCACATAATTATAATAACAGGGTCAGTTTTATTAAACTAAAAGTGATGGGAAGCAGAAGAGTTACAAATAGTATTTTAGCGAAAATTATCTTATTATTGTGTGAATTATTAAGTGAATGTCCTGAAAATATGAGGTGTAATGTGATATGTGTGTGTGGGTGTGTGTTTGATATGTAGGCCAAGCAGGAAGTGACCCATAAACATATCCATCCAGCTCTTTCATTGGGGGCCAGTGTTGCCCTCCTCCTCTCACCTCGTCATCCCACTCGACACACACACAGAGACACACACACACACACACTCTCAAAGCCCCCAGTGAGCGCTAAGCAGGCCAGCGGGCCAGCCGACGGGGCTCATTACAGGTCCACAGAGCCCCCCAACACAAAGGCCTGAGCCGCTTTAGCCATGGGATGATCTGCTCTCTACTGACTAGAGAGAGTCCATAGACGGACAAAAGGTGGGAGGGAGGGGATGGTGGAGAAAGAGGTGGAGGAGAGAAGAAGAGAGGAGAGCCACGGGCTTTAAGGATGTCAGGAGACCCCGAGAGAGAAAGCCTGGCGGGCGCTCAGAGAGGAACGGAGGGGAGAAGGAGGAGGAGGCTTAAGCTCCACGGCTACGTCAGGACATTAACATTCACACAACCTCCCAACATCTGCTGCTTCCTTCTCGCCCTCCATCCCTCCCTCTTTCTATCCATATCTCCCCTCGGCCCGCTCGAAACGCTGGAACAAAGACAGCGGGACGGCGGAGAGCGAGAGGACAGATAGACGGCAAGGGACAGGCAAAAAGCAAATGGGGAGAAAAGATGTGAGGGTTGGCGGCAAATTATTAGAAACGCGATTTCAATTAACTTAATTAATGCGGCCACTCAATGGCTAACCACACAGGAAAGGAAAGGCAGCAGAAATAAAATGATGAATCAGTCCTGTTACCAAGAAATAACTGCTCTATCAAGTAGAGATCAGCTGTCCAATTGTATTTTACTGTACATTGTTATGAGCGATATTATCACAGGCACCTGAAGGCCTGATACAGGCCAGAGCGGGCTCTCTGGTGGAGACAATCTTTGACGGGTCCATAAAACTGTTCTGTTGGAAGCCTCTAGGAAAGAGAAGAAAACCAGACACATGTCCAGTGCATTAAGCCCTCTCCACTAGTCCTACGTTTGGCCCTGGGCCCGCGTCTGCCCCAGTCTGGCCCGCTGCACTCAGAGCCACATGCTCATATTTATGACGCTTCCCCACCATTAGGGCAACATTAGCCTGGAGATGCGGGGCGTCCGATCCGCAACCCAGAAAATATTTAAGCAAACGGAACACAGGCCTCCATTTGTCCTCCACCTCCAAATATCCTGAAATTTCCGCGTTTATACTACGTTTGAAAGTATGATGAAGTATGCTGAGCATGCGCCGGAAAGTTGGAACCCCAGAGAGGAAGGGCGGCGTTGATCAGTGGCGTTCATTAAGGCGGGTCTTAAGTGAAGTTAGTGTGTGGCTGCCGGGTGCTTTAGAGATGATGTATAGATGCCCGCTTCTTTCATATATTTCCTGTGGTGAAATTAGAGCTCTGTTCTGAAGTGGTGTGACCGCCTGCCTGTGTGCGTGTGTGTGTCTGTGCGTGTGTGCGCGCATGACTGTAAACACGAAGACATCTTTCTCCACAGTCAATCTCTGCCTGTCACATCTGGCTCGCAACTCTACCCCTCGAATACACACTGGAATATATACACCGCATGCATGGTGACAACTATGACTTATGTACTGGGAGGAGTGTTTGAAATTAAGCTGCAGTGAATATAGACCCAGAAGCACTCGGAGCAGAGAGCCGGAGAGGGTGAGTGTGCATTTGTCTTTGTGTGCGGGAGAGATTGTGATGGTGTGTGTGTGTGTGGGGGGGGAGGGGGAGGGGGGTATGCTGTGACTCTTGTGTGTGGGAAAACAAGTCACAAAAAAAACTGTCCCGGCGCACAGTGAGGTGTGCAAGAGGCTGAGGCTTATCTCAAGCTCGGAGAGTTGTAGCTGTGAGATGCTTTACAGATTGATTTTTCTAAACAAAATATTTACATGGTTTGATCCATCACATATGAATAGCCAAATATTCATTTGGATAGCACAAAGGTCGTAAATCGAAGACAGCACCTTCAGGTCGAAGGCCTTGATCATAGTGGTGTAAATTGATGTTTTCATCATTAAATATTCAATATGAGGTATAGAAAATATAGAAATGAAGACAAACGATTTGACCATTTTCTTACTGAACTCTGGAGACAGGAGGGGCCTTTGCATGGACACAGACGTGCCGTGGGAATTACAAAATAGAGATATCTTGATGATGATGATACAAATGGATGTTTCCATCAATTCAAATTACAACATCTCAAAATATAATATTTGAAAAATATCGTAGAAAAATATCGAGACTTGTGACTGCGTGACCCTAAGGTCACATCACATGAGGATGTTTGTGTGTGACAGCAGATGAAGCCAAACAAATTGGTCTGACATTTGTGTGAAAGTGTCGAACCAAAGCAATGAAATCGTCGTGCCCAGCGCCCCGCAAATGCTGCTGTCATGGCCCCAAAAAAGTGTTGGTCAGAAAGCGATCTCTAGTGAAGCAGATTATTGGCCGAGGCTGCTCCACACAGGACTCTCACTCTCTGTCCTTAAGTTAGCAACCCTGACTGGGTTAGTTTCACAACATGGCAACATAACTTTTAAACGGGAAGAGAAACAGAAAATCATTCCATCTTACCTGCAGCCTGCAGCACCATGTGCATTCGGACCTTAGCCTGCTCTGCTGGAGTCTGCGGGAGAGGAACCGACACAACAACAAAAACAGAAAAGTCATCGTTAATATTGCAACGTTGCATTCAACTCCTCGTGCTCGTGGGCGCACGGTACGTTGAGGCAGGCGGAGACCCACCGACGCAAAGGTTCGTCCACCTGTTCGGTACGTGCACCTTCTGCCCGAGTTATCACAAAGAGCAGTTCATGACGGGACAGGCAGCCTTCGCACAGCTTTATCTGTGTAATCGGTTGTTGTGTCCCTGAGGCTTCAACATATTTCACCCGTGATAATGTCTAACTGCGGCCATTATGTCCTCACGGAGCGCCGAGGAACAACTTGCCGATCTAATAGTCTAATCATCCGTGTGTGGAGAAAAAAAACATGTAAAAAAAAAAGAAGAAGAAGAAGAAGAAACTGCTGGTGAAAAAGAGAAAGCATCAACATCTCTTGACACATCAGGGAGAATCAATGAAGAGGAGATGAAAAGAAATTTAGAGACAAAGACAGAAAGTGAGAGGAGAAGAGAGAAAACAAAAGCTGCTGTAACAAGTCTTTGGAGAGTTGGATAAGAGGGCACAGAGAGCACATTTTACAAAGATCACAGCCAAAGACTCAACATATTCCCCATCCCGTGTGTGTGTGTGTGTGCGTGTGTGTGTGTGTGTGTGTGTGCGCGTCTGAAACGCTTAGCGGGCATGAGATGGGGGAGGAGGGGGGCTTTGACAGCTGTATTGGGAGGCGCAGCCCATTTTCCTGACATGCCCTCAATAGGGTCTCGCTGTAATTCCAATATCACTGCTATTAGATTTGAGGGTCTTAATTGTCATGGAAGAATGATGGCTACGACAGGGCTGTAAAAGGCGAGCAGGCTGCAGATTGCTCTCCCAGGTTGTTGTCCCTCTTTCTCTTTTTTTTTACTCCGGCGCTGCCGTGGCGCGGCGGCCCCTCGTTACCATGCAGCGGTGCAGACTGTGTGTAGGATTAGAGAGAAATTAAATGCTAATGGGGAGCGGATCGGAATCCGCTGCCTGGGAGCATCATTTAGACGATGGGGCCGGGGCGTCGCTGACAGGCAGCGCTTCCTCCCTCCTTCCTCCCTCCTTCCTCCCACCATCCCTTCTCCCGTGTAATCCACCCCAGCCACAGCAACGGTGGAGGGTGGGGGGGGGGGGGGAATCTGATTTATCAAACTGTAAACGTGTCACTTTGTAAAAACGTCACCTTTCGGTGGCAGCCAGGGAAATATAATGACCCCTTTTAATGTAGCGGTGTCAGGGTTCTGTTTTCTAGATGGAACGCACATCAAGGCACTGCAGACAGACTGACGCACACTTAACGCAACGTCGATGTCGGTGTGTGTGTGTGTGTCTCTGTGTGCATCCCCTGTAGCAGGTGACATAGTGGATCACGCTCACACTGACTGGCACTGCTCGACAGCTGAAATTACTAATCACTATTATGCTGAGAAGAGGAGGAACACTTGAGGCCTTCACACACACACACACACACACACACACACACACACACACACACACACACACACACACACACACACACACACACACACACACACACACTTTCTATCTTCCCCTCATGGGAAAGTGATACGGGCAAAGATCTGCCCCTTTTTATGCTTTCAGGCATCGTCTGTACAGCAGAAGCAAGGATTACATGCCATAAAATAATGGTCCTGGGAAGGATTCAAACCCAATTAAATGGTGACGGGCTCATCCTGCCGAACAATTAGAAGGACGCGGGAATCGGTCTCGGTGCGACCAGTCAAAGCGGCAACATATCACATCTTAACTAACCTGATCATTGTGTGCTGTGCAATCATCTTGGTTACAGCTTTTCAAAACGCCCCCGTCAGTAATTACATTAGCATTTGTTTACATGGGCCTTAAGGCATGTGTAAGTCTGCGCATCCTCGACGCACAAACACACACTCACAGTGAGCTGTGAGCACAACACAACATCGCATAGAAGGGGAAAACTAAATACTGCTAGGTTGTCTGACGCCTTTAAGACTTTTGAGCAACGTCCTCACCACAGCGATCGGTCGCCGTGGACGAACACCTGCTTTAACGCGTTAAAGCTGCCGTGTGGCCAGCGACGTTTTACCGCAGAAGTGTTGTTCCGTGTGCGATTCTGCCTTGAATTGTTTTTTAAGTAAACACACAGGAGAAAAAGAAGAAGAAAAAAAATCAACAGGACCAGCATGTGCTTCCTGCCTGAAGAACTAAATGAAGGCAGAAACAGGCCAATTAATACCAAATTATCAAGGGATCTGAAATATACTCAGAAGTGAACTCACAACTAAGCAAATATAATGAGACAGAGCCCACACACAAGTACTCGCGCACAAAAACGCATGTTTGTGCCTCCCAACAAACTCTCTATTTCTCTCTCTGGTTCACACGTGCGTGCCCGCTTCCTCTGTGTGTAGTTCATTAGTAAACAATAAAAAGGCGTTAATTGTGTTCCCCAGAGGCAGAACTGTGTTCCCCCCACTAGGGAAGAGGCCCCCGCTGCATCTGAAGTGGCTTCGCCCCTCAATTAGAACTGTGCCTTTCCGACGCACACAAACAAACACGAGGCTCAGAGGACAGAACTGTGTGTGTGTGTGTGTGTGTGTGTGTGTGTGTGTGTGTGTGTATAGAGGGAGTACAGTGGAAATGTGTGTTGGAAATGAGCCGCACAGGGGCTTTCGCTTATCACACTGTGAGGAGAGAGGAAACAGGCAGGGGGGGGGGGGGGGGAAACAATAGAAATAGACAATGGAGACTGATAGATTTTGTCTTCGGAGCTTTACAGACAAACAGGGAGGAGGAGGACGACCACGAGGAAAGGTCAGGAAGAAGAAGTTAAAAAGGTGAAGTCGAAGAGAAATCCCAAACCAAAAATAGACAGGATCGGAGTTTCAGAGAGTAGAAATGTGGCCGATGGTTAGTCATTTAAGCAGACAACTTTACCAGGACTCTTAATTCAGTGTCTTCCTCGTGGTCACTGACACCCTGACACTCAGACACGCTCCTCACAATGACTATTAGAATAGAATAACCACACATACATCGGTTGTGCTCATGAACACTGACATAAATTGTTTTCTAAAGAGAATAAAGATCCCGCCTTCTTTCCTTTCCTCCACACTTTGACCCGCACATAATTCAACAACATACAGTAGGAAATGGATTTTTCTCTCACATCGAGGTGTAAAGGAAAGTTTTTATTATTGACATCCTCCTTTATAAGTAGCTGTCATAAATGATCCCACTATTTTTAAGACATCACCGCCAGCACAGACACCCACACCCGCTTCGATGTGACAGGAAGCCCTGTCTGCTCGTTGTGGGCCTCCAGCTTGTTTCCCTACCTCACCACGGCGACGACAGACACACTGAGACACGCTTAGCTGAGCCTAAGTGCCCAGCGTCTGTCCCATTAGTCAAAAATAAACACGTCCTGTTAGGAAAATAAATAACCTTCTCCAAGCTCGGTAAAAACAATGCTGCGCAGTGTGTAATGAGCGACTGCATGCAGGAAATTTCATCTATTTGTAGAGGTGGTGTGGCCCACGGGCCTATTACCATTATTGGGTCCAAAGGCCGACCAGACCAAGCAAAGCATGGTGGGTCAGAAAATTAATAGATTCCTGCTAGGGAGGCCGGGTGGGGTCAGATGAGGTCAGATAGGCCGGATACGGCAGAACTGTGGGCAGATCTGTAGACCGCCTTCAAGAAATTATTCTCCCTTTATCCTGCAGAAATGTACATTTGAGGAGACACACTCAAGAAAGACGGTTTGACAGCAGCGTACAAGCCAGACTCACGCAAGCACTGACTAAGGGATACAATGAAGGTCCCTGACTGAAAATGCATTAGTTTTAAAGATTGCCTATGGTACTTTTTTTCCTCTTTAAATATTGGCATTTTAAACAGTCTAAAGGAACTGAATGATCATGTGAACGGATCAAATGCAGCACCGTGAACATACGGATTGGTCATGCACTCTGGATGCAGAGAGTGCTGCACCTGTGTTGCAGTTATCTGCTCTTTTCTGCTCTGTATAGTCTACCCCAAATAATCTCAGTAGATCAATGAATCAGTACAATAATCCAATGTGGGTTCGAGTAAACTCACCTGACACATCTATCCAAAACACTGTCTTGAGTCCTTCTACTGTAACATTAATCTCAATAATGGCACGTCTGTGACCCCTATTATCTGTCAATAAACTGTTTCAATATACGCTCACTTTAAACAGGAGTTTATATGCTGAATATTCATCCCATTATATTTTTAAAGTCTTCATCTGTTTCCATTTTTCTTTCATTTGTTGCGTCCTGCTCAGGCGTTCTCCTCCTCTACTCTTCTTCTGCGCCTCCCTCCAGCTCCGCCTGAACAAACACACTGATATATCCCAAACCCAAAAGAAGACAGGGGAAAACAGAGCCCCTAGAAAATGCAATATTTCTGTTTTTAATATCGAGGTCTATAAGATCAGGGCAGAGATGGGTTCCATTGCAATATGTTTATTTATATATTTTCTAAGGAGGGAGAGAAAAAAAAATCTGCCTATCAGTGTATGTATTTGAGGGGCCCGGGCCCCTGCATCGGAGCTCATCTTATATGAAAAATAACGTTGTGTATGGCGATACTTTTATATATAATGGCAATATGGGATCAGGGCTCTTTTACAATGTGCCATACTTCAGGCTAGGGCTAACAGCATTTTATGGCCCCCCAGCAGTTCATCTTCATGTCCCAGGCAGGCAGGAGCACTGCATAATAATGTCGTTTCCTGCCCCCAAATGCTATTTCACAGGCCGGGGCTCATTTCTCAAACTTCACCACTTTTACAATTTCCCAAACTTTTATTCCCGTCATTATTACCAACAAGATTTCATTACGTATTTAGAATGTAAACAAGTCTGAGTAATGACACTCTCCCGTCTCCCTGGATTCATTCCCGCTGATGGTTCTGCTGCTATCTTACGTGCATGTATTCAAACTCTCACACACACACACACACACACACACACACACACACACACACACACACACACACACACACACACGCTAAAAACATGCACGTGCATACAGATACACAACACACCCATGCGCTGTAGTTTGCCCTCAGACAACCACACAAATATAAACTGCCCCAGCCAAGAAACAAGTCAAAGGGAGTAATTTACTACCCTGTGTGCATGCGTGTGCGCATGCATGTGCGTGTTTCCTGATAGGGGGAGGTGGTGGGGGTGAGGGGGGCGAGGGGGGACGAGAGTTTTATACTCAACTCACATAAATCATGTAGAAGAAAAATGAGCAAATGTGCAGGCTAACTCATCTTCTCCCCATCCGGAGAAAATGAAATCACTGGAATACCTATCAAAACTGCAATCATCCAGAGATAATATCTTCTTTGGTCTATCTGCACTTTCCGATTTAATTTCCTCCATGCCCTTGACATCCAGCGATACCATTAAGATGAAGCACATACAGTAAGGGAGTAGTTCTCACGTTTTGATATATGAGATCTCGACGCTTAATGTAATATCATCATTTGAAAATTAATGCAATCTTTCTTTTGTTTGGGGGGAGTGGGATGAGGAGGGGGGGGGGGGGGGGGGGTTTGGAAACACTCAAGGAGCGAGCCAACAGGAGACAGGCGCGAGGATGGGAGAGCAAGACAGCAAGACAGTGATGAGGTCACATGAAAAGGAGACAGAAACAGAAGTGATATGCAAGAGAGGAGGGGAAGACTGGGGAACACTTTGTATTTTGTGGACCCCCCCCCCCCCCTCCCTCCACACCGCTGTTTCCCCCTCATTCTGTGCCAGGATGACATGCAATTACGTCTGGGCCTGCCCCGAGTCAGAGGTCACCCAAATTACTCCATCATTTAGCAGCGCCGCCGAGATATGAGAGAGAGCGAGACCACCCCACCCCGCTCACACCCTCCCCACCCCCGCCGACACATCAAATATCATGAAATCATTAGTGTAATAAGCATGGAAATCTGTTTGCAGATTATCAACACCAACCCCCCCCCCCCCGCCAACACCTCCCCATGTCCGCCTTTATCTGCCCAGAATCTCCCTCTCTGAGCCGTTTTCACCTCTTTATCCTTTAGAATCATATTAGTGAGGAAGAAAGACAGACAGAGACAAAGACAAAGAAAAAAAGAGACTGTGAGAGATAAAGAGCAAGCGTCTAATGAGACAATTAAAGGTGGACACAAAATATAGCAAATAAACGGTCAACTCCTAGTATTTTACGAGTAGACTCGCTCATGTTGGGAGGAGGGTTATGGGGGGCTCATCCCATTCTTGGTGTGCGAGTGAGTCGTCGTCTTGACTCCAGCTGCTGTTGCCAATCCGTCAGTGGGCCAACGGGGCCATTTGCCTCGGTAAACTCTTCACCTCGCCAAGGGACGGCTGGGCCGATGACACCAGCCGTCCCTGAAGGAAGCCATGTGCAACTTTTAGATAAATAAGTGGGGCAACTTTAAACGACACAATGCCCCCAAAACACTTTAAATGTTGCTTCTAATCAAAAGGTTTAGGGAATCGCCGGAATTAGAGGAAGTATGCTTCTTCCATTTTGTTTTCAGCCAGTTAAATAGCTAACCTCATTTAGAAATGCTGCTACTGTTCGAGAATATGCTTAATTGTATTGGTTTGAAAAATTGTCACACATATTGTCACGCCAAAATGACCTCATGTCATCAATAGAGGGACAACAACACAACACAAAAATTTGATTTTAAATTGTCATGTAGTATTGTCACCTATTTTCCACTCAAAAATGAGATATCTAGGGTTCAATGAAGTACTCGACTATCATATACAAACAATGTGAAAACAATTCAGCGTAAACAACGTGTCTGTTATGGATACGGTTCAAATCTAAAACTTTAAATGCTTTTACAAAACTTCTATGTCCCATCTCGACATGTCGCAAATGCTCCAATGACAACACATATGCGTCATTTCAGTTTTCTGTGACATGTGGCCTCGGCCTGAACCCTTGGACCGAGCCGCCTTTTTTCCTCCCGCTCTCTTGTTTCCATTCTTTTTCTTGTTCTCGCCCCTCTCTTCTTCTACGCTGCCCCGGGCGCTGTGTGCGGTAGCACGATGAGTGCAGCTGCTGATTGAGCGAGTGATCCTGATGAGGCTGATTCCTCGTGTATTGATTGAGCTGCTGGCTTTCCACCACTTTGCTCTTAGAAGCTGTGCATCTGCACTGATTAGCTGCTGTAGGCCACCTCTCTCTCACTATCGCTCCGTTTGTCCCACGGCAAGCAATATGTGAATATGCGTCGGTGTGTGTGTGTGTGTGCGTGCGTGCGTGCGTGCGTGCGTGCGTGTGCGTGCGTACAAAAGCAGAAACTAACGCAGAGCGCTGGGAGCAATTAACTTCAGTCTCTTTCTCGGCATCACTACCTATCGCGTTCGCTCAATCTGCTGAAATACCAAAACAAAACCAACATGAACAATAAAAAAAAAAAAAACTCAGACCACATAAATCTTAATTGGACGACTAATTACTACCCAGGTTGTTTGCTCACACAGTTAACTTAACACGAGGCAGCAGCGTTCGTATTCATCGGGAAAAATCAAGCACAATAACTATTTGAACAGAGTTAGACTGACGGTTTCCTCTTTTTTCTATTATCGGTAAAGCACAAGTATGTATGGCTGCTGTGAACAAATGATCAAAATCAATTCAAATCAATTGCTTGATGGCGAGCAGGGCCCCCCGGCAGCTACTTCAAAAGGATTATTTTACTTCGGCTTGGTGACAACTCTAAGTGTCAATGTGGTTAATTCATCAACACAGAGTCATAAACACCTGTTTAGAAACCCTCTAGGATATATGTGCCAGGTACAGAGAGAAACGCCACCTCCGAGGGGGGAGGGGGGCCATTATTTACACTTCTCCGTCCCGAATCGTAATCAGAGTCTCGCGCTCCCCGGGCAGCGGGCAACTACAGGGGAGCAATCTCCCCATGAGCATAAACACACCCATAAATTCAAACACTCAGGATCCACGTATTCAAATTTTCCAGAGATGTACATATTCAGTAAACATACCTGTGTGTGTGTTGTTAAACTCTGAGCGGAGCCCGACCGATACGGAGAATCAAATGCACGTAATAATCTGGTGCTACAGGTCCACCTACGATGAAATGATAATATGTTACATGCTCACACGTCTATATATCCATACCTACACGTTACATTCTATTTGTCTGCGCAGCATCACTTATGGAAATCAGTTCACATTCCTCCACTTGCCTTTAAGAGGAAGTCCAATCCCAACATGAGACACGCATTACCTAATGTTTGCCCAGAAGTTACTGCCAATACACACATTGATTAATACTGTTTATGCAAGTAATCCTCTCGTGAATAATTCAGACCCCCCCCACCCTTTTCTTTATGGAGCACACATCCATCACACCTCCAGACCTGACCACAGACCTCTCCAAAGCCAAACCAGACCATTACTACCTCGTGCACTGTATTTGATGTCCATCATTTTATTTAAGTGTCTGACCTGAGAGAGAAATCCATACGCGATGTAGTTCTCTGAAAGAATCCCACGGTGGAGCGAAAGTAGGGAGCGGTGAATTAGAGAACGGGGGAGGGTGGGGGGGGGGATTGTTTGAAGACAGCTGAAGAGCTCAGTGCTGGATTAAGAATGAATAGCTGTATTATAGCTGTACATGTAATAACAGCTTTGACAGCCCTAGGGGTTTTTCAACGTAAACTGGGAAATAGAATACAGGCAAACTGACTCCGGCCTCTTTCCACTTCAATCAGTTCTGATTGGTCAATAGCATGGAACCATTCTGCGACTGAACCCAGCCTTCAAGGCAGGGGTCAAAATCACCCGGCTCTGCCACCACTGCAAGCTGTTTGATTCCACGGGTCGGTCATTTGTGTGGCATATTCAGGGTCATTTGCGTAAGGTGCCGGGAGCCGCAGGTTTAATATGCAGAGAGGCGAGGGGGGCGGGGGGGCATGTGACATCCGGAGAGAGCCAGGACCCTCGCTGACCCCCGTCTATAATTCATCCCCTGGAATATGGGGCACATCAAACCTCGCTTCCTTCCCACCCGAAAAGAGAGAGAGAGAACCTTCGCACTGTGTTGCACGGCTCTCTGACCCCAAATTAAAGCGAGTGGCAGGAGAAATGCCGGGAACGTCGGATATTCAATTTTTCAGGGCTGTCCCGGGAGAACGCTTCCGGCAAGCTGCAGACCCACGGATGGGAGAAGACTGAGGGAAGGCACCAAGCTGGAGTGGATTCTCCTTTCATTCATCCAGGAGCTAACAGGTATGCAAACATGCAAAAAACCTTCAAATACCTACAACTAAATGCTCAGTGTGTGCGTGTGTGTGTGTGGGATGAATTAAACGCTAATATAAAAGGGTTGACCAGGCCCTGGGGGGCACACTCACCTCCCTCTATCCCCCTTTTCTACATTTTCTCTCGCTCAATCTACCTGCCTATAACTGCCGGTATTCCGCTCCAATGCCGCGGTTTCATTAGGAATGCAGATATCAAAGTGTGTGTGTGTGTGTGTGTGTGCGCGCGCGTGCTGTGAGGGGAATAAAAGGGGGGTGTCAAATAAAATAAAACTTACCAGATGTTCTAATCTGCCTTTGATGTTCGCGGCTTCCCTGCAACACAACAACACATTTCCACTACTGTAAATAAAGCTTAGACACAAAATTTAATTTAATACAATATTTTTTTTGCAGGTGCTTACACAGAAAAAATAAACATAGATAAATACACATAAGGGAGAGAAGAATAAATTCAATTCAGGCGCGTTTGAATGAACAATTTGGGAACCAATGAATATTTTAACCCGGAGCTAATTGTCATTATTAACTACTCAACTTCTTTTTATATTTTCTCTATCAAAAGAGTCATTGTTTGGTCCATTTTGTCAGACAATGTTCCAAAAAAAGCCAATCACAAGTTTTCAGAGCCCACAATTATGAGACTGCAGTAAAATGGCTTGTGTGTGACCATCAGTTTATTTTCATTTTCAAGATCAAGAGAAAAATCAGAGTATTCGTCATTTGAGAAGCCTGATTTCATAAATATACATTTCCGGTTGAAAATTGACTAAACAACAAATCAATTGTAATGTATTGTTGTGTAGTTGACAATTATCAGCTGTAAGTGAAAAACAGTCAGCGTTATCGCCATCTTATTGATTTTCTTTTCAGATATGAGCTGGATGGAAATGATCGTGCAAGAAATTGATCTTCAGGGCATCAAGAAGAGTTTTGTAAAGCAAAAGGAAAGAAGTAGAATGACCCAAGTGCCGTGCGCTTGCACACACACCAGACAGAGGTTAGCTAATAGCGTTGCCGCACTGTTGGCAGTCATAACAATTTCCAAGTGCAGCGAAAGAACTCAGTCTGTTATTCGTGAATTATTAAAAAAATAAATGTGTGCATGATTATCAGGGTAGCAACAGCAGAATGGCGGGCCATGGAAGTGGAAGGAGAGGGGAGCAGTCGGTTTTAAAAAGAGCAAATTGGCAGTAAATAATAGATGCTATTTTGGCACATTTCAAATATGCAGCGGTGGAAATCAACAGATCAAGAGAACACAAACCCCCCTCCCCTCCCCTCCCCCAACCAGATCCCTGAACCCCCCCACCCCAAACTCTGGCCCCTATTACTGACAGCCTCACCCTGGCCGAGGGGTTTCACATTGAGTGTGTGTGTGTGTGTCAGAGAGGAGGAAGGCTTATCGACAGGCTTCAGTTGCTAATGCAGCTAGCAGCGTCACAGTGTAAATCTACACCATCTCTAAAATTACATGCTGTCTAATCCATCCCACCCCACCTCTCCCTCCGACCATCCCTCCATCCGTTCCCCGCTTCCCTCCTTCCATCCATCGGGCCGGGTTGCACACTCAGTGTGACCACAAACCTCGGCCGTTCCAGCATCATTGCCGTAAATAAATAGGTATGAAGGACTGAAATGCTAAATGAAAACATTTACAAAAGTAAGAAACAACCAGAAGGTGGGAAGAAAGCATGTTTGCCTCAGCCACATGCAGACAAGTCAACCACTGAGGCAAACTTCATCTAGCTGTAATTACATTACATCCTCACAAACATCCCGCCACATTCATTATACATGACGGGCGCCCGGCAAGCGGACAGCAGGACTTTTGTTACCGTGGTGACAGTGTGTGTAATCTGCTAATGAAGCGCAATTAGTAAGAAACAATCCAACACAGGGGAGAGACGCGGCGCTCAATTCCTCCTCCACTCTTTTCACTTTTGCCTTTCTCCCCTCTCTCTCTCTCTCCCCCTTGCAAGTCTTTTTTAGCCCTGTATTCCATTTTTTGTGATTCAACCTTTATTAAACTCTTCACTTGCATTTAATCCCTCACTCTGTCATCTGTTGGCTGGACTTTATCAAGGGAAAGCTGTCCGGCACTGTCTGCACCAGGGCCGGAGGGATCACTCGGTCCATTAGATGCACATGTGCGCGCACACACACACACACACACACACACACACACACACACACACACACACACACACACACACACACGCACGCACGCACGCACACACCATTTTACATCCTCATCTTTCTTTTCAAAACATCATATAATCTGCTGAGGTCTTCGGGGACGGCGCTTTCCTTTTCTCCTCATCTCCCTCCCTCCCTCCGCTCTCTGTGCCTTCAACGCAGAGGCAGCATCGATTTCTGAATTACGCCACAATATTAAATAATTAATATACTTGCCATGATTGATGTTTTGCATTAGGCCAATATTAGGTTATCAATCAAAATCCACTTGGTTTAATGTAATAATATTGAAAATGTGTCAGTGCCTGTTCATCCAATTTGTAGTGGAGGCAAGCCAGATAGTAATGGTGGTGTAGCACAAGGCCTCAGAGACACTGTGGCCTGCTTACAACAACCGAGGGGGCACATTACAGCTCTGTTACGACGCAGGTTGGGGGGGGCGGGGATGAAGTAGCGAGTACATGGAAAGACGGGGATGACGCCGGGCAGACCGTGCCACAATGACACGATGCGAGAAGGTGCGACAGTCACATCCTATGTTTCAGTTCGATAGTAATCAAGAAGATCAAAATCGTGCTGACGCGGCGGTCACGTCAGGCTGCGGCAAGCGGCCAACAGGTGAGCCTTTGCGGTCAAGCGGCTGTATTTCCAGGGCAATAACTTCTTCTCGTTGCTCACAGTCCATTTAGCATCTTGAGATGCGAGGCTGGACAACAAGCCTGTTTAGAAGCCCGTTGGGATGGAAAACACCATCAGACGACAGCCAATGGGTTTGGAGGTCGCATCTCAGCCAATGTGTTACGCCTCCTTTGCACACATGGATTATTTACCTGTAATCACTTTAAATACTCAAACATAATTGGTCGATATTACCGACAATTCAGACAGAAGCCAGAGCACTAAAATCTGTTCACGTTGCCCCAAAGTTTGATTAAAAATGGTGGACAGAAGCATATTATATATATATATATATATTTTTTTTTTCTTCCAACTGGATGTTTGTAGTTCCCTCTGAACGGGATAGGATAGTAAGAGAAGAGGGCATTTCATAGAATAAATAAGGATTTTATTTCAGTTATTTGATTCCATCACAATAGCCACAGTGTGTCACACATTTAGTTTTGCTGTTACGCCATAACGTCGGTTTGTCCCTCACATGTTTGTCCGAAAGGTTTTCTCCGGATCGAGACCCGCCCCCAGAGTGACGCGCAAATGTTCAAATGTGCAATCTTGTTTGATTTCCACTGATCCTGGACCTGAGCTCTATGCAGGCTGTACCTTAACCACGATACAGCACTTTAAACTTAAAATGACAAAAACTTTTGTGACGCACCATTTTGAAACTTCAACGGCAACAAGTAGCTTTCAGACGAAGGGCTTGAAGGTGGACAGGACGCTTTGCATCGTCACACTTCTGGGAAGTTGCGGTACTCTGTGCAAAGGTCACGTCTCTCTTACCATCAAAACAGCCACAGGGCAGACACAGAGAGAGAGAGAGAGAGAGAGAGAGAGAGAGAGAGAGAGAGAGAGGGAGGGGTCAGAGAATGAGAGAGAGAGTAATGTACTGGTGTTCCAGGAAATGGTAATTACTTATCTGAGCTCAATTAAGTAAAACAAGACAAACAAGTGTGAGTGTTAAACGGAGCTCTGGCAGGGTCAATAGAACCAATTTAACATGGTCACTGGATCCATCAAGCGTGTGCACTTTTGTTTTCTCATTCCCGCTTTTCCTTCTTCTAATCTCATTTAATTCACTTCTTTAGAGCGTTTTTTTTTTTTCTTCCTCTGGCCTCTATGAGTCACAGTACGTTTTGTTTCCAACCCTTTTTAATGTCTTTGAAGAGTTTTTAAGATTTCGCCTCATCTTACCTCGTGTCCGTCAAACTAAAAAAAAAAAAAAAAAAATCAGAATGAAGCGGTGTACAACATAGAAGTTTTTTAGTGGGAAAATATTACACACCTCGGACCACGTTGTGAGCACCACTCCACACTTTGTTTTGTTTTTCTGTTCTCTTTTTGTTACTGCTGCAGAAATAACATTTTGGCCTACAGCAGCCTCTCAGAACTCCGCCTGATATCAGTCAGAGATACTGAGCGGAGAGAAGACAGGACAGTGCAGAGCAATGAAAGAGACATCTCTGACACATTGTGGGTGTGTGTGCGCATGTGTGCGTGTGCGTGTGCGCACAACCCATTCAGCACAGTTGCATGGCTTGTCAAGCGTGTCATTGAGCATTCATATGTTGTTTGACTGCTGATAGAACGGCAGGCGTATTTATTAAAGAGTCAATGTGATGGGGACACCAGAGAGGGCACTCACACTCACACGACACACACAAAATGCACTAATACACAGTCCACATCAGTGACATCTGCCTGTTTAACTAATAGAAAAGCTTGATATTAAGCAGTCGAGGGACACACACACACACACACACACACAGTTACAGGGAGCTCAGCTTTCCCCCAGGCCTGATTGCCATCTCCATAGCTCCTTTTTAACAGGGCTGCCAATTGAAATTGAAATTGTATTCTTCTGTGTGTACTATCAGAGCTACCTCTCAGGGTTTTACACAGCTAAGAGGAGAGCTTGGGGGGCCGGCCCGGGGGGGGAGGAGGGGGGACACACACACACACACTCTCAGGAACGGGATAATGCAAGGGTAAGTCAGGGGCTGTCACTCTTCCACGCAGAACACACGAGAGGGAACAAAACACAGACTTATGCTTCCATGCTTTCTATGTAACTCGGCATGCACGCACACATGCACGCACGCACACACAGCCTGCCTTCCCCTCTCTGCCTCTTGCCGATGGAGGGGGCTTTACTTTAGCATAATCCCAAAATGGTGGAGAAAAGCAGTCCATTAAAAACGGGGCTAACAAATTCAGCACCTTATGTTTCTCTGAAGGGAGGGTTAAGTGCAGTCAATAAACAAGTCAGAGAAGGAGGCAGGAGAAAGGAAGAAGCAGATCTGTGTGATAAACACACACACACACACACCTGTCCATATGGGGATCATATCTGACACCTGGTCATGGACAAGGCTGCGTAAAACCTGTGGAGCAGGAGTTCAGGCACTATATTTCTCGTGATTACTGAACATTGTCAGCTACATTAAGAAACAGGTGTTTTGTCATCTGCACGAAGGGTAATAAAACCTTTTTATTAATAACCGCTCACATGGCTTCAGCTTAAGCAGTACCTTCAAACCAAAAACCCTGTTTTGCTACTTCAGGCAGAAGGGCCCCTGTGTCCGACACGAGGTAACATACGAGTTGCTATTAAAAAAAATATATATATGCATCAGCATGTAGAGGTTAATAAGACCCATTGAAGATCCTAAACCCAAATACACAAGCAGGAGTAGGTCTCTATATCCTCTTCCGAGCCTACACACACACACACACACACGTAATCGCTGCTGAAGAGAATTGAATACTGGCGCCAAGTCATAAAAGTAAATGGACTTATTTTTCAGTGTGTTACATAGAGGGAAAGTGGGACAATGACAGAGAGGAATCAATTTCCCCCACGGTTTCTTCAATAGCTGGTGGTCCTTTTCATCCCTCCCAATTAGAACCTTTCCTAATCAGAAAAATACCGCTGTCATTGAGGCGGAAACAATGACACTCCCCAACATTTCCGCCTGCTCCAAAACTCTATAGATTTCACTACCGGTACACAGAGAATAAAGCACCGGGCTATACGGCAGGGGCAGGTGGGGATTGTGGGAGGGGCGGGAGGGGGTGGACGTGATAAAATCACATGTGGAAATCTTTTGGCTCTCCTCGTGGCCCCAGAAAAACTGATGGGGAACAATGGCAGCCCAACACAGCATCTGTCATGGCACAATATAAAAAGATGATCTTGGCACAGAATGGACACAAACAAAAAAAAAAAGAAAAGAAAAAGAAAAAGAACGGGGGAGACGAGGGGACGGGGGACGGGGGGGGGGAGGGGGAATGGAGAGGAGACGAAAGGGAGGGCCGGGCAAGAGGTAATTCATTTGCAAATCAGGCCCTGGCGCTCAGGTTCTATTTCAAGCTGCCAGTGGGTGCCAGGAGTTAACAAGGTAATCAGTTTCAATCCTGCCCTTCAATTGTACATCACACCCTCATCCAGAGAATACCCGGGCCTTTCTATAGGGGCACATGAGGGGGACGAGGGGGGGGAATAGCAATCTGGCTGCCGGCTGGCTACACACAACACGCACACACACCTGAAGACAAGTGTGAACACACGTACAGCAGCCACGTATTTCTTACATAGACTGTTATAAATAGCCGTGTATCTACAGCACGTCCCTAATTCAATGGGTCTTGTTTAAGCTTTTCCAACATGACAAGTTAGTACCTTTCCTGTATTGTGGATGAATTTAATTGAGTTACCTCAAAGTTCCAATGGGCTCAGGTACCTTGTGAGAGCCCGATGATTGTTGATAACCTAAGAATCAAAAGATTGATCAATAATTGCAAAATAATGTTTATTTTCAGCATGAACGGAGCAATGAGAAATGTTGATTTATCTCACTTTCACTCTCGTTTGTCAGTTTGCTTCCTGCAATTGTGTGGTTTTCCGTATTTCATATTACTGCGTACAATAAGACCACAAATCCTCAACATTTTTACATGATCAAGATTTTATAAAAGTTACTGCAAAGGGGAGGCTGGAAATATTTCTAGTTCATGTTTGTCGAGTTTACTGTAACCAAACTCAGTATTAGAAGTCTTTCTTTCTGCTCTCTATACACACACACCGTGTAACAAGGCTTTTCCCGACCTTAAACAAGATGAGCCAAACGGCAGGAAGAAAAAAATCATGCTAAACGCGTCCTAATCCTTTCTTCCTCTCCTCGTATCCTCTAGTCTGTGTCAGCTGTAACCGGCTGGCCGCGATGCAGTTAGCCCCGGTTAGTCCCTCATCTGCATAATCAATATGACAACCTTATTTTTCTGATGCAAACAGGATTTTACTGCTGAGCTGTGTTTGTCGCTGTGTGTGTGTGTGTGTCTGGCCAGCCTCAGTCATGGCCCCCTTTAGCCCTAATTAGATTAGGCCCGATTATCCCAGCTCTACCTTACAAGTGTACAGGCGGGATAAAGCGGCCACAAAGGCCGGCCTGTCACGGGGACGGGGCTCTGGTCCGCAGGTTATCGGGGTCCAGGGGAGACTCACCGCGTACATTGTTATTCATATCATCTCCACGCCGTTTTCTGCGGGTGCCTTTTTCCACTACTCAAGCTTCCCCCTCACCCCTCTATGTCTGTGGTGTCAAACGGCGTAATGGCTGGCCGGGGTAAGTCTCTCTCCCTCTGTCTGTCTGTCCGTCCATCCGTCAGAAGACAAAACAACATGGCCCCAAGCGCTCTGCAGTCTGGCCTGCAGGGAGAGATGTCAGGAGCAGGAGAGGGTGTGTGTGTGTGTGTGTGTGTGTGTGTGTGTAGACTTCAAGAACAAGCGGTACAAAGAAAAGTTAACCCAAGCCTCACACAAAGGCAGAGAGACCAACGAGCAGAGCGCAGACTTGCACGCACATACAGATGAGGAGGCCATTGATGCAGCGGGGTTTGAGTTTGGAAAAGAAAATCAAAAAAGTGTAATCTGTAATTCTATAATAGATTACCAAATGATGAGAGAGAGAAAAGTGACTCCGCCTCCAAGACCAGAAACAAAATGAATGGGCGGATGTTGATGCTACTTTAACTTGATTTTAACAGATTTTTTTTTTAATAATAAAATGTTATAATTAAAACCCAAAGATAAATAATTAAAAAACAGTCGACCCACGATTGCCATATTGTGACACATTGATACTTTAAAAATGTTGTTTTTAATATTCAAAGAATGTTTGAACCATATTGTCCAACCCCCGAACACAGCTGACAAACGGGTGTGTGTGTGTGTGTGTGTGTGTGTCTGTGCGTAAGTGAAGCAGGAGGTAAAACGGCTCTATTAGGGGAGCGCATCGACGAGGCTTCTGAAACAGAGCTCACGAGAGTGAAGGAGAGCGAGAGTGAGCGAGACATTAGTACAAATGAATTAAACATTGGCCCGGAGATCTAAACTTCTGCTGAAGAAGTGGCAGGCTAAATGGGTGGGAGGGAAGGGGAACGGGGGACAAAGAGAGGGGGGAGGAGGCTCCCTGACTCCCCCCTGGCTGCTCAACGATCAGCTGTGTATCTGCGACACATACAAGCGCTCCCACCGCTCCGCCGTCACAATTAAATAAGAAAGAAAAAGAAGAAGAAAAAAAAACGTCTGCCGATCTGAAACCTCCACTGCCGTTGATGGTGATGTGCTGCTCTCCGGTTAGATTTACTTCCACTGCCGGTGTGAAGGAGGTGTTCTTGAATTAATCGGCGCTGTGTGCCCGTCTCAGAGCAGCAGAGGTCACCGCGGGAAGTTTTCTCTCTCTGCCCGTTTTTCTCTCTCGATGTTACTTTTTTGCCCTTTCCGACTAAAGCTCTCTTTGTAAATTGCATTCGCAATCTCATGAAGGCTTCAGTCCACACTTTTCCCTGATGAATAAGCACTGGATACAGGATGAAATTAAACATTTACGGCGTATACACATCGTCCTCTACAACAATCTTCTTTTTCTCCTCCAACCCAAAACAATCCGGCTCCTCCACGCGGAAAAGAGAGAGAGAAAATACTGAGGGCAGAAAAACACATTTTGTCGACAAGCACATTTACATAACCCTCCCGAATCGGAGCTGGCCTGTGGTGTTTGCCGCTCATAACCTGCCGCTTATAATCCTGCCTGCATCCTCCTCTGATCCATAAAGCTGAGCGGCCAGCCACTTCAACAGCAGCCAGGACTTCCATCACTAGCTGCTGCTAAGACAGGGCCGTCAGGAGAGGAGTGGAGAAGGGAGGAGAGCAGGAAATAAAAGAGAGGAACAGGGTAATTGGATTGGGGAGGAGGGGGGGGGGGGATCTTCTATTTGGCCGAGTCTGGTCTCTGTCATCACGCTCCAGGCCTGGCTCCTCTCAGTGCCTACAGCAGGTCTCGGACACATCAACACACACACACACACACGCAGGACTCTAAACAGCACTGAATCGTTACCCAGTTCAGAAGGGAGATTGCTCCGCTAAAGCCTGCGAGGTGTGTGTGTCTCGTGTCATTTTTCTTTTCTTTTTGTTGTGTGTGTGTGTGAGTGTTTGCATTCCCCTCTAACAACTCACTAAATGGTTAAACAGATTACAGGGCGCACTAAGTGGATTGTCACAGCTCTCTATCGCTTGCTCAGTGTGACTCTCCTGCGATTAAAAGTGGCCAGAATTCTCTCTCTCTCCACACACACACACACACACACACACACACACACACACACACACACACACACACACACACACACACACACACACACACACACACACACATACACACACACACACACAAATAGGGAGATTCTCAGGCACAGACAATACGTCCTACAGTACTGACTGTTAGTGTAAGTTAGTGAATGTGAATTATCTGTATTACAAATGGTGGTAACTAATACTATTGTTGGCTGTTGCTTTAGTTTTTAGCTGAATACAGCATTCATCTCTCCTGATTGCGTATGTAACAAGGAGTATGCCTTTGTTGACTAACAATTTGTTATTTAATTCCCCCACAGCTACATGCTGGCATATGCCATGTCCGCTGCCTGTGTCCTCATCCGGTTTGGGGCATATCTGGCACCTTACAGCCATTAGAAGTCTGGTCTGCAGACTGGGCCGACTGGGCAGTGACAGCCACCCCCTCACATTACAGGCAGGTTGCTTGATTGACTGCTGCTTCCTTAAGCTGTGTACGCATTCTTTAACCAACCTACATTTAAATTTTCTTATATCGTTTCCCCATTAAACTTTTGAACGGGACATTCAGACCAATGAAACGACCGGTTTCTCGTCGCATCACCATGCTGTGTGTGTGTGCGTGCGTGCGTGCGTGCGTGCGTGCGTGCGTGCGCGTGCGTGTGTGAGGAGATAGATCAACTGAAGATTGAGTTCATGCGGCCAGGCTGTTTTCTATCCAATCTTTGCTCATTATCTGTGTGGAAAAGAAACCGCTAATGACTACATACAGCCATGGGCCAAGAAACGCTACAGCTGCACCGCTTTGTGTGCACACGGGTTTGTCTATTGGGACCTGCGTGTGTGAGCGTGTGTGTGTGTGTGTGTGTGTGTGTCTACGGTGGTCCACCCTTTGCATGTAGGCATCACTCCTATTTCACCAAGCCTCATGCAACCACCCAGCCCCCACCCAAACTCCACACAAACACATGCACACCCACTCCTCTCCGGCTTTCGCCCAGTGTTCCGTCTTGCTCCTGGCCACTAGGCTACCCCCCCTTGACGCACACACAAATAATACACACACTTAGAGACCATTGATTCAAGTCAATGTGAGTGTATCCTAACCTTCCGAGGACGGTGTTTGAAGTCTCTCTTACCTCCCCAGACCCGCTCCCAGAGCCAGACACAGCCTAGAGTCCTGCAAGAGTGCACGCAAGCGCACACACACACACATGCAGCAGCCAGTGGTCCCATCCACACCACCCATACACACACTCCCAACAGGCAGAGATAGGATGCCGCAGGCAGGGGCTACATATGCGCGAAACACAGGCGCAAACACACTTACTTTCTCTGTGTATTATCAGCTCTAATGAGCTGATAGATGTTCAACGGAAGGCAGAGAAGCAGACAATCATTTCCTCAGAGTGAGGCGAAGAGGCTGAGAAAATCAACAGCGGTGAGCGTGGATGCGTGTGCTCGTGTCTAGGGTCTTGTTTTATTTTCTCTTTTCCTCACAGCCTCCAGGCATCCAGGGGTTAAGGCGGAGCGATGGAGCGGAGCTAGCCAAACGGAGGCCCGCGGGTCCGGGCCGGGGCCCTCGTGGTGCAGCCGGGTTCTGTTTGGCTCGCCAGGAGAAAAACACAGTAATGACTGATATGCTATTTTACGTGTGCGAAGCGTTGGAAGCGCGGCTCTCACTAGCAGAGAAAAACTCCCAAACGAGACTACCACGAACAAAGACATCAAAACGGGGCTTTAATGAAAGGTAGTCAATTCACTTCTACTCTGAGCTCATTATACCAACCCCAGTTCTACACGCTCGGGTACAAGACTGCCTGACGCCGTAAGAGGCCTCTGCACTGTCCTCTGTGCCTCTGTCCACCCGGCCTCCTGACATCGAGAGGGGACGGACCGACGGTCCTCCCGCGACCGCGGCACAGACGAGGAGTTCAGCCTAATTAGACGGCACCTCTCAGATTGAGGCGGCGGGATGTGGCTGGGGTATCCTCGGCGATCCGCTGCGGAGGACGAGCAAAAAGGTCGTCGATGCTGCCGAAGGGGGAAAAGAGTGAAGACGTCTCTCTCTTGAAAGCAGGCGAATTCTTTGACGGAGGAGCGGTCTTTGAGGAAGCGCGGCGGGGATGGAAACGGAAAGGGAAAGAGTGAGGGTTTGCGTGCCTCTCTGTGTTGAGTGCATCGTGAGTGATCAGGTGGAGGAATGTTGTGCCATTCAATAATCGCGTCAGGTCCACACAAACACAGCAATGGTTCCTCCTGCTCCGATTCAGGGGGAAACAAGCGGGCAAGCTCGAAGGGCAGCGAGACCATCGCAGAGGTCACACCCATTCACATCTTTTGTCAACCCTACATTTTGAATCTGTTTGATTTAATGTGGCCAAGTCACATGATAAAATGATATGGCTCAGCTAATAAAAATGAATCCTGATTTTTATATATATAAATCAATATATTTGTGTTCAGAGGGAAGATTTATGGGAGGCTGAAAAAGCAAAAAGATCCCTAAAATTAACAAATAAATGGTCTTACTTTTGAACAAAAAAAACTGCAAAGTTACATTAGTGTGTTAAATTGTTTCTAATTTCATTATCAATTATCATGAATATATTTCAAAATGACAAGTGGTGCTGATGAAGGCTGTGTTCCACTCAGATACATACCTAAATTAAAGCAGACCAACATACACAATACACAAGTAAGCCTCTCTGTTGATGATCCCGTCAAACACACACAGGTTTGGTGCTTTTTTTAATTCCTAATGATTCCTTATGTTCTCTCTGTAAATACAAAGTCAGAGGATTACACAAAGCAAAGCTGACCTTCTGACCCTGTACACTAGTCTGAACACAAACCCACAGAACTCTACAATCTCCCACTTAGCCTTTGCCACTGGTGAAAGGCAACAAGATCTCTTAACAGCAGCTCGTCTTTTTCAATAAATGTTGCATGAAAACATGCCGCTGGAGCACCAAGTTGCCTGCTGTCATACTAGAGGAGTGTTAAATGTTTAATGACGACAACACCGCACACAAGCGTGCGCGCACACACGCACACACACACAGTCTGTGTCAGGGTGCTGCTCTGAGGGGCCCCTCTTTCATCCTGACAGACACTTTAAAGCTCCTGAGCCTCTTCCCCACCCCGACATCAACATCACACTGCTTCACTCCTCTCCTACCACGCAGCAAGGAGACCTGGATGTAAATGAGGTTTGGTGGGTGTGTTTGTGCGCGCGCGCGTGTGTGTGTGTGTGTGTGTGTGTGTGTGTTTGTGAGTGAGGATCAGGGGCTTACACACGGGCCCTACCCCCATCACCATTAAGAGTAGAAGAAGAATATAAAAAGTGGCTTGTCGTCGACAGGATATGCTGCAGGAAGCCTTGTTTTACATATTGCTGAAAGCTCTCCCTGCTGCCGCCTTTCTTCTGCTGAAGAAACGCTAAACTCCTGCGGGAGCCACCGGGGAAGAACGGGAACATCCATGTCGGCCACTTTCTGGACGCTGACATCGTCATAACAAAGTCCACAAAAGGCGTTTAAACTTTTGACACGTTTTACTTCAAGTAGGGGGGACAAATACGGTCAAATGCTCGGTATTCATTGGTATGAGGAAGAGCAAAAATGTAGTAGTACACGCCATGTTCAATACCTAGATTTAAGGAAACCAAAGTATCTATTTGTTTCTATTTCCAGAGTATATATATATATATATATATATATATATATATATATATATATATATATACACATGTTCCCTGGTCACCCACATGGTTCAGTTAATTTATTCCAACATCATATGCCTCTATGGGTAAATCTGGGTAAAGGCCAGATAGGAGAGAAAATTATTAACATTGCCACAGGTGGAAATGCATACATGAACACACACACACACACACACACACACACACACACACACACACACACACACACACACACACACACACACACACACACACATACACACACACACAGACAGACAGACAAGCTAAAGCGGGGTCAGAGATAAAGGAAGAGATTCCTATCGATGCTGAAGGATATTGGAGCCTTAATAAGAAAATAGATATAGTCGGCTGGCCGTACATTTCACTGTTAGCTTTATTTGTTTTCCTGATACGGATCTAAGGAAAGGCAATATGTAATAGCTTCAAATAAATGGAGCACTTTTTTCTTTAAAGGCGACTCTCCATGTTCTTTTCACACGGAGAAATCTTGAGCTCCGAGGTCTTCATTGATGACCAATAAAAGAAAGTAGAGCTGAATATATTATTAATAACAAACCGCATCTGTTCTTTTTTCCAATCAAATCTACTAAACTTATGAATAATCATTTAAAGATCATTTTTACATTTACTAATTGTTTAAATCTAAATAAACAGGAAGCCATAGCTTGAACTATATGCGAATGCTTAACCCTTATTTCTAATCATAGCAATCTTTCCCCCACTCATAAATGGGCATAATACTAGCAAAATACATAAAATGAGTTCAATTAAGATTCACTCTCAAAGAAACACTTTCTCAATAATTAGCATTTACTGAACTTAATGAGATGCAGCTCACACACATTTGCCAGAAGACGCGCTGTGACAGTTTGACAGTGGCGCACCAGCAAAGTTTAAAGAACCTTCTTAGATACTGCATTTTTTTTGTCTCACGCTCGTTGCTATAGTTATGAGTTTCATCATCTGTTAGCACCAAGCATCAAGAAAACATCAGAGGAATGGAGATTGTTTTCAGTTGTAAAATCCTAAACTGACATTTGGCTTTTACTGCATATTTCTGTCAATTTAATGAAAAGCCTAGAAATAAATACTGCCTCCAAATGTTTTTGCTCAGACAAGTTTATGTGCAAGAAACTCAAAGTTTTCATTTGTATGAAAGAAAATGGCGGCTCCATCCACCCGGGTTGTACTGTTGGATGCGAATCAACGTTTTTCAATCAATGCATCCAATTGCAGAGTAATCTGTTAACTGAGAAGGGCAAAACATAGACGGCACTTTGCGTTTTTCATGCAGTTTCACCTGAGAAGCAGAAGTCCCTTAAATCGGCGTGTTAGAGCACAGCAGCGGGTCTGCACCCCTCATGGGACACACACATCTGTGCCATTCAACGTGACAGACAACAACCGGGTTCCAGTCGTATTACAGTGGCCTCAAATCACTTCAGAGCACGCCGCAATGGCCAAGTATTAAGGGGTGCTCTTCTGGAGAAGGCAGAGAGAGGCCTCTAAGGTAGTTACACCTGTAGTCCAGTGTTCCACCGTTTAAAGATCTACTCCTCCAAACCGGCTTCTAGTGAGCATCACAGAGAGTATCTCAACTTGTTTATTGTTTTGTTTTCTTCTTGGTATAAGTACCAACAACATCAGAGATGCTTGTGACGTTGTTATGTTTCTAGACTTATTGCAGCGGGGTTGAAAAGTGGAGTTAAAGTCATCAGACATCATCTGGTGACCCAAACATACTCCTGAAAGTGAACCAGTGCAGCACTCCTAGCTCCCGTCTATCCTTATTTCCCAATGACGTCTTCTAAGAGGGAACTATATCGCATTACAAGGCCAGCCTCGGCCGGCGCTCGATTGGAAGTGGAGGGGATGATGGATTGATTGATGGATGGAAGGATCAAGTGATGGATGTACAGATGGAAGGGCTGAGACTGAGCTCCATATTTAAGTCCATATTATTGAGACCAACTCACTCTTTACCTACAGTTTCAATTGAGCTTGGCCGTCCCCACCTGTTCACGTATATACCTATAAAAAAAATGTTAAAAGAAGAAATTTGTCACTTACGCCTTTCTGGCTGCCTTGTCCTTGCTCTTGTCCTCTCTGTCCTTGTCTCTGTTTCTCCCTCTGTCCCGCTCCTTCTCCTTCTCCCGGTCGCGGCCCTTGCGACGGCTCCGGTCCCGCTCTCTGCTGCGGCTCCGGCTCCTCCGGCGGCTGCGGCTGCCACTTCTTTTGCGGCTCTGGGTGCCCCGACGGCTGCGGCTGCCGCTCTTACTGCGAGACCGCCGGTGGCGAGAGTGAGACCTGGAAGAGATGACCGGCGAAACATGGAAGAAGAGATGACAGAGAGTTAAACTATGTCCTCGTCTATTGGTACTTAGTTAATTATTGAATTTGCTCCCAACCAGTGTGGCTGAGAAGATCTCACTAAGCGGTCAGTCACACACATGTGCAGAAGCAGGGGGCCGTGTTCCCATCTCATCTCCTGGACGCATTGAAGTGTGGGTTATTCGGTTCCTTTGCTTTATGGCAAAATCTATTGCCCTTTCATTGAAAATACTAACACGGCACAAGAATCCGCTCGTGCTTTTACTTAAGTAAAAGTGTCCTGAAAACTGCAAACTTTTATTCCTGCATTTACCTTTTTAGCACTCCCTTAATCTGCAGTGTTTTTCGCTCAAAGGACGCATGTTATGTGTAACAAAGATTTGCAAAACCGGTTAAATCACCTGCAAATAATACCCCATCTCGACGTGAGACCGAAGTTTCTGGGGACGAAAAAATCGTGACCTTCTAATCGGTAAACAAAGCTTTAAAAAAAATAATAATAAACTCACACAGATCGAATTTTCCTTGGGTGAACAAATCCATCCTTTATTGGATGGACCTAATAATACAGTTATGTACAATCGCGTACAGCATGACACACAGACAGACACACAGTAGAAATGGAGCCAATTAGAGGTGCACTCAGAGGAAGGCCTGTCCTCGGTATTGATCCTGACACCGGCCCTCTGGTCTCAAAAAGATTAACAGCGCGAGATTAACTTTGTTAGTTATGACACACAAACACACATCATTTATACACCAACAAAAAGCAAATTGAAAGTGTAACTCATGCTTCAATATTGTGCCATACACACAGAGACACAAATTACCGAAACCTAACCGCTTATTTATGTGTCACTGCAGATGTCTCTATTGAAGCAGACGAAAACCTTCAATGTATTCTACGTGTGTTAGTGTGTGTGTGTGTGTGTGTGTGTGTGTGTGTGTGTGTGTGTGTTAAGGGCCGCGATTTGAACCCCCAGAAGAAATCGGCAGCTAAGATGCCGTTATTTTCCATCATCTATCATTTTATTGATTTGTCTATAAAAACAGTCAAACCTGCTGTCCACGAGCTTTATTGCTTTCCCCCTTTTATTAGTTTGCAGTTTGGGACATCCAGAGCTGTCTGACTCTCGAAAGAAAACTAATCATTTTCTCCGGACGGCTGTCAGCCTCCTAACAGACAACACTCTGACAAGTGTTGCGATCAATTAGGTCGGGGCGACCCCGATCACTGGAGACCGCTCGCTGCACTATGTCAAGGTCTTCAAAAGAGCTCCAATCGGGTGGAAAAGAAATCTGAAAACCAAAAATATAAAAAGGTTTCAAGTTTATTATTACTTTTAATTTTTTTACAGGAGTAAACCCATTTCCCGAGCAAAAGGTCAGACAGGGACCAAAGGAGTTCAAACAACACTGTATATTTAGCACCCAATTGGGCAGGAATGCGCAGTCAGCCACTGGAAAACAAAGTCAACGCATGACTCATGAAAGTCAACTAATGGACCAAAACTAAGATGTTCCCCAAGTTCCTCACACGTGAGCCGGAGATTTGTATCTGCCCTCTTTAACCACAGAAAAGCCCGTCCCATCGGGCTCTGCAGAACGGCTCCTTAAGCCGAAAACCTGGAGTGACGATCAGGAATAATCATTACGACATCGCGTTCAGAGGCAGAAGTGAACGTGGCCATCAGTCATGGGCCATTTGATTTAGCGTGTGTAATATTGTTTACTGGAGCTGCGATTGGGCTTGTCAGAGAATCACAGCTAATGGAAGCAAGCAAAGGAAAAACATTGGCATTTTAGGGGTTCGCAGCCTCCAAGTGAGATGATCCATCAATGGCCCAAACAGACCTTGGACTGAGCGGATCTGTGTGTTGACAATGCCTGCGTATGTTTGTAATCAACAGTACATGAGGGGAAGTACAACGGAGTTGCAGTGTTCCAAACCAAAGTCTTATATTTGGAGCCAAGCAAATTGTGGCCAGAAGCAGCAGATGCAATAAACACAATCTCACCCTCTCTCTCTGTCTCCCTCTCTCTCTCTCGCAGTTAGTCTCCCTCCCTCTCCCTCTGATGGCGAAGAAAGCAGCCCACTTCTGGGGTGTGCAGCAAATTAAATTTACTGTAGTTAATAGAGTGAGTCTATGCTGCTAAATGTCAATTTCCTGACCAAGTCCTTCCCCTTGGAGAATGATTAGCTAATTTGGGCTGGGGATAAATGGGCTAATGCAGGACACACACACACACACACACACACACACACAGATAAACAGACACAGTTGGACCCCATGCCAAGCCCTTCCCCTGCTTTACATTTTATTGGCCTTATTATCTCCAGGGAAAACGGGTCCCCCTATGGCCTAAACATATTTTCATTTCTAATAAAAGGCCCTTGCAGGTTGCCCCCTCATACAATGCCCCCCCCCCCCCCCCCCCCCCCCCCCCCACACACACACACACACACACACACACACACACACACACACACACACACACACACACACACACTCATGGTGCAGCCCTCACAGCCTCCTTCCTCCATTCCCTCGTTTCACGGTCCAATCCATTAAATCGGAGCTCTGCAATTGGCTGGGACAGTTTTCCTGGTGAATTATCAATAGAGTAATTATGCTGCATGTAGGGAGCCGAGCTGAAGCTTATCGCCGCTGACCCCCCGGTGAGCGGCGGGATATGATCCCTCACCACAGCCCATTGGGGTAATTATGTGGTCGGGTGTGAAGCTGGATGGTGTGTTACCCTTATCGGTCTGTTTTCTATTTCTGTTTTCATTGAAAATCGACATTAATGGCAACTACGCGATACCAGTAGTGTCAGATACAGGTGAGCTGCTCCAATGGAATCTGACCCCATTTAAATCATTATTCATACTAAGCTCTGTAGGGACGGGGGACACATGAACAAACACACACACACACACACACACACACACACACACAAAAAGACCAATTATCCTCACTGTTCCTTAAACCTTATCTTCCACATATTTATATTGTTTTTTTTCTTTCCCCAGCCGTCATCCTCGGTTGGGAGGGCAAAAACAAAGTTCCTATCCTTATTGTATTGGTCCTGTGGCAGGAAAAGACGAGGGACGTCCCCAGTAGCGTCCCTGCGTGAGGCTGGTGTGGTGCGGCCACAATTATGGAGATTTAACTTTAACCCGGATCGCATTTCGGTGGCTGCTGGCGACCAGAGTCCTTCTTAACAACAACACACCAGAAGCTGGAGAAGAGCCTTATGTGGTAAAATAGACGTTAATAGTTAATAATGAAATGTTTGATCATGATAGCTTGAGTATAGGATCAAATATTGGGTTTGTTTAATTAATGGTTTAGCATCTTTCCATCATTTTTGACCATGTTCATCATCTACATGTGTCTATAAAGAGCGCCTCAGGGCCAGCTTCTAAACCACCATTGTACAGGTTTATTTGCCTTTCGTCATTACGCTATCTAAGAGTACTAATGTTTGCATAACAATGCAGTAGTCAATATGCAAGTACAGCAATAGACCTCGAGCAATATAATGTTTAACTTTTTAGAGAGAGAACTAGTGATTACAACAGTGCAACTGAGACAACGCCCGTGGAACAGGTGCACAAGACAGATACAAATAGGAATTGTAGCTAAAATAAATATCTGCGTAATAATGGTGGATACACTCTTACAGAGATTTAACAAATGTTTTGGCACAAATATATATTCAGTGCAAAAATTGAAAAAGATTGTCTTCTGGACAAAGTCTGTTACGACAGGAGTCATGTTGAAATCCTCAGTATGTGTCTAAAATATTTGGTATTTACTCTCTGTATCAAGGCACAGCCTTAAACAGGTTTCAGGTTTTACCTAGCAAGTAAAAGGTAAAACCTTGGATGTGAGCACCCTCCAGCCCAACACACACACACATTCAAGGAAAACGCTTGCCAGTCGACTTTTCCCAGCAAAAGACAGATTGAAAAAGAAACGGGCCTATTGAAAGGGAGAGGATCCATATTTGAAGAACTTCATTAATGCGCTGTTCCCCGCAGAGTTATTTCCAGTGACAGAGCACACAGCAGCAGCTTCATGTTCAACTTAAAAGTCACTTTTCTTTTTTTTCTCTGCCATTTCAGTGTGTCTAAAAAGCACCTTGAGTGAGCAATGTGCATTTCCTGCTGCCAAAAGACGTGGAAAACAGCTGTTCCTGCCTGACGCTGTCTGCTGAATGGAATGCAAATATGTTAACCATCCAGAATTTATTACTTTTGAGTGCTCTTCAAACGCAACGGCAGACACAAGTTTAATTTATGATATTCCTCTAATTATGAGAGCTGTTGAAATCATTTCCCAAGCTGCTTCCTCCTTCCAAGCAGCCACAATATCTGTTCCCTCGGTTCACACACAACACACACACATACACACACACGCACAGACAGACATTCACACTCACAAACATACGTACACACAGACACAAAAATAACACACGCAGAATTGCTGTAAAGTTGCTGATTGTGAGCACAATTAACACAGCAAAGACGGAGCATGAAAGATTCACAGAAATGTTTTTTCTCCTTCCCCCTCTGCTTCATAAAAGTAATGTTTAGATTTTTCATAATCTTCAGTTTGCTTTTAATTTAGCAGTCGTCAACACAAACGTCTGCAGTGCCCTGCTGTGCTGCGATGCAGAAATGAGACCCCGTGCAGGCCACCCACTCACTACAGAGAACCCCCCTCCCACACGCACACAGTTTCAGCCACAAGGTCAAGTCATTTAGCAGAGTTCAAATACCTTCACAGACCCCTCAGATCTATATGAACCAACACCGGCCAGCCATCGATGAGGGAGAAGATGACTTTCTGCTGCAAGCTGGGGTTTCTTTGTGTGGACCTGTGTGTGTGTGTGTGTGTGTGTGTGTGTGTGTTGCTGCGTTGATGTGTTGATGGCCCGACGTCTTCATTTGTGCATATGCGCAGTGTCACTCAGCCTCCTCATCGCAATCCTAAACTTGGCCGTCTGGCGTGCGCCGCCGACCTTTGACCGCCGCGCAGCCGAGCCTCGACATGACACCCATTAGCAGCTGGAGCCGGGGGAGGGTGAGGGGGGAGACCCTCGCTCAGCCACTCAGCCCAGGCACAAGGTCAAGTGAAGGTCACACTTCGACTAGGTGCTAACCTGCCAACTCCCTCACAGCCACTCATGCGGCCAGAACACCCCCCCGCCTCCCCCTCCTACACGCACGCACGCACGCACGCACTTCCTCCTCCTCCCATCCGTCACGGCCCCCGAAAAATTAGTTACGACGAGTTAAGGGAGAGAGTTGTTTCTGTTGTCATTGCCTCCATCTGTAGGAGTGGGAGGCGGGGAGGGATAAATAAGTTGTAGGACTGTCGGAGGAGGAGGAAGAGGAAGAGGAGAGCCGACTAGACAAGCGGAGACAATAGGTGAAGGACAACGACAGGTTCAGACGGGGGAAGAGACAATGAGCCGGAGAAGAGGGGGGGGGGGGGGGGGGGGGAGAGTGGGCATTCCAGAACAAACAGGGCAGCAAAAAAGCGGGGAGAATGTAAACTGAGCAGACAGCCGATCTTCACATCAAGCTGGCTCCAATTAGCAGGTGTGCTCTCAGACGCTCCCCCCCCCCCCCCCCCTCTCTTTCTTTCTCTCTCTCTCTCTCTCTCTCTCTCTCTCTCCGGTTGGGGAAGATGTATTTTTCTGCCTTTTATACGCATGTTTTTATGAAGTGGTAGGAGATCTGAGAGCCCTTAGCATAACAGCCTTTTATTGTTGAGATGTGGACCGCTTGGCCCCTGTGTGCTTAAGTGATTTAGGGAACCTCACGACTCCGGTATAAGAAAAATCATAAACGCTGAGACAAACCATGTGGGCGGACTGTAAAAGGCACCGAGGAACAGGCCGACAAAAAGCAGACGCACATTCCACTACTAGAAGGGAACTACACTTAATTAAACACCCAAGACCCAACTGGTATATCGCCCTATAAAAAAAACTAGTAGTTTCCCCCTCTTCGGTGGAACAACATAAAGTTGTCATCTAAAAGAAAAGAGGCTTGTCTCAAAGTTTCTTAAGAACAAGGCAGAGAGAGAGAGAGACAGACATGAAAAGGAAAAGGCCCTTTCCCCTCCGCTGCATCCGTCCCTTCTCGAGGTCTCGGTGTCCCGAGTTGGAAGTAGCCCACTAAGGAGCAGATATGACCCTTCTCTTACCAATCACTGGTGGGGGGGGGTCCCGTGAATCATAACACCGCTTTGACAGCGGCCACTTTAGTGAAGAATGAGCACGGTGACTTAGAGGTTTTCTGGCAGACCCTCTTGGAAAAATGTCACAGACAAACCCAGCATTGATATGTTATACTTTTTGTAATCACACTATATTTGAAGCTTCAACCAGTTAAAAAAAAAAAAAAAAAAAAAGGAAATCCCCAGTATGTTCGGTTGCTGCTTGTGCGTTGTTGGTTTTTTTGAAAGCTAGATCCAAATGAGGCCACACGCGTGACGGACGTTCACTACACATGTGCAGTAGCACAGGAGAGACGCTTTGTTTTCCCACATTTTTCAGAGTGTCAGTCTCCATCAGTTCACTGAGCAATCTGGCAAACTTCCACTCTAAACAAAACTGTTGACTGCATTCAAAATAATTACATTTTCCCCCGCTTTGATTTGGAGCCAGAACTGCGACGTCGGATTCTCTGTTCAACCAGTCACAGAAGTCGGCTCTTTGTTCAGCCAATCATACGACAGTTGGCCACGTATCCTTTGGGCGATCCATCTATCTCCACTTCATTCTCGTGTCCTCGGCTCTGCCAAAAAAAAACGAATGGCTAGCCGGAACAAAAAACGGGAAGACAAATTTCAAATAGAAAAACTCATGCGCTTGCTGAGAAAGTGTTTCATTACTTTCAAAAAGATTGTCAAGGTTTCAGTCAAGGCGCACAGGATCCTTGTTTCATTTCTCCGCCATTCTCTGTCATTTCTCTCTTCTTTTTCCACAAATAAATTACTAAACGTGTGAGTGAAACCACATGCGTGCGTGAGTGCATGCGTGCGTCAGCCTGTGTGTGTGTGTGTGTGTGTGCTGTTCCTTTACTTGTCCAAAGTGAACTGACAAGTGCAGGCAGTGGTTCCATTAGCTGGCAATTTGCTCCCGCGTCGTTCGGGGGGGAATGAAGGAGTTTTTTTTTTTGTTTTGTTTTTTATGGCAGGGCGACGCACATGGCTCTGCTCAGGACGGGTTAAGTGTGGCGGTCGCACATGTAACCCGAGGCCATGATTCAGACACTTTCCTAAAGCACACACTCTCGCGGACGCATGATCTCACACTTATTTACAGAAAAACGTTTGCTTTAAAAGTCGTCGACCGCGCAGGCATATTGTAAAGACGGCCGACCGCGCAAGTCAGCACAACTGACTGGTGATGGCGTCCATGTGGTTTGAGACTTGAGCGTAAGCCGAGGACAAGGTAATCACGCCTGACTGGGGTTTGTCCATGCCTGCTCTCTTAGCATGCGTCTCTGCGGATTGGCTCAAAACCTGGCCACGGAAACACATGAACATACCTCCCTCCCTCTGTGTGCGTGTGTGTGTGTGTAGCATGTTTAAGAGTGAAAGGAGGAACTGTGGGACAGACGGTGGCGTTGAAGCGTGCATAAATTAAGAGCACTATACTATAAAAGGGGGGAAAAACAAGCGCAGATAAAAATAGAACTTTGTTAATCGACTACTTGGCAGGGTGACCTTGAGCGCACCGGGCGTCATTCTAGGACCCGGTGTCTTGCTGGGCGAGTGGCACGGCGGGGGCAAAGTTTAAGTCCGGCTATGAGCAGCAGGCAACTGCTAGAATCCCCCTTCATCTATATTCTCTCTTCCCCCCCTCATTCTCCACCCAGAGTGTTATTGGACCCAGGGCTCCGCTGTGGCTCCAAACAGCTCAATGACAACACACAGGGCCTGCCAATTAGAAATAATTAGACAGTCATTTCAGTGGCAAGTCTTTTTAAGTGCATATATAACGATGCAATGATGCTTATTAGCCGGCCTGAGCCGGCGAGGACCGGGGCCTCAAACGCTTTGGTGCTGGAGAAAATAATTATGCCAGTGATCACAAAGCGGGCTGCACATCTCTGTACTTCACCTCCACGCGTTTCAAAAATCCACTTCATTAGCTCGCGTAATTAATCCTCCATTAATTGCAGGAAAAGCCCAGTTTACCTCCCTTCGTTTCTAATTATCATCTTATAAATAGTTATGGTTCTAATTAATGTGTTCATTAGGCAGGATATTTCTCTCAAAGCCTCGCTGGGAGCCAAAGGTCCGGCTCGGCTCTCTCTGAAGCCTAACCAGCCAGAAGGTGAGGCCATCCTGCCTGCATTTGCTTTTATTTTACTACATTCAACCTCCTAATTGGCATTTAAAACCCAATTTGGAAGAACTTCAAGAAGCTTAAATAGGAGAGAGGGACAGAGAAAAGGCAGGGAGGAAATAGAGAGGGATACATTTGGTGCTCATTTTCCTCTGCCAGAGCGAAAAGAAATTCTGTCTCCGTCTTTCTCTTGGTCTGGCCAGACGGATGCGGCCTTTTACCGTCATAAAGTGAGGGCTGGTTGCATGTATTAGCTTTTGGCATTGTAGAGATTATATTTGCAAAACATTGGAGGTATCGAAGTGTTTTGTGTACAAGAACAGTGACTGTGTGCTCTCTATGATATTAATAATTAGGATTTGCGTTCATTCAAGGGGCTTTTACAAGGAAAATTACCCCGAAATCTCAATAATTAGAGCTGAAAATCAACCCTGAATTCCAAAATATAATTGTGAGGAAACTATTACTGTACTAACTACTGAATCATGCTTCTTCAAAAAAGCTTTTTGTCTCAGTCATATTTGTTTGTTGCCATATTTAGGGGATAAAAAGTTGAATTAAAGTGGCAAATCGTTGGCATCCTTTATATTGCTGAGCAGCCACCACAAAAAACAGCCACAAAAAACTAACAAAGCAAAACCATCTTCAGTTCTATTTGTCTAAACAGGCTTCATGTTCCCCGTCACTCAAACTTAAACAAGAGAAACTGAATAGTCGCACGGCCTGAAGAGAAAAGCCGTTACCTTCAAAGACACTTCTCCGATTCTCTACTTTTTATTTGGGATTTAGAGCTACGATGGCCTTTAGCAAACAGCCAGATCAGGCAAGAGGAAGAAAAGTCTTCACACACCTATGACGTCAGCAGAAAAGGGCGGTTTGATGCATCATCCGGAATGAATTTGAGAATTGTGAGAAACACAGAATTACTTTTCTTCAATCAATGACCTTGTGTCACTGCTCTTTCAGATTTTTTTTATAAATCAATTATTAAAAATCGAATCCGCCTGCTTGAGTCATTTGTTAGCCAGCTGATGCCCGAGAGATTCCTTCACCTCGCGACATCTGGATGCACAACAACCCCCTTTCCTGGGACGCCCGTCACGTCACACGATCCATGTGTCATTACTTCCGGTCGGTTAAATAGATGGAGGGAGAACTTTTTGATGTTCAACCACTCGATGTTTGCGACTGTGGTTGTGAGGCCTCTTGTGGGTTTGAATGTTGTGTGCGTGTTACACGCTGCAGACTCAGGGGAGTGGGCCAGTGTGTAGTGAGCCTGCAGGAGGGAGGAGTGCAGTGGTGTGGGTGCGAGGGGAGCAGGTTGGGGGATGTGGGGGGGAGCGGGGGGCTTGGCAGAAGTGAGGGGTGAGGGGGGGTCCTCTGGCGTTAGAGGGGAACCCTGCTTGCGGCGAGGCGCGGATGAAAGAGGCTGTCTGTGTCACTCACTTATTCCTCCCTTTGGTAAATAAAGGTTTCTGACAACAAAGCCGAGCAGCGCTTGACTGGCCTTTGCAGGGGATAAATAAAAAAGACAACACAGGGAAAGAGAGAGAGACAGAGCGGAGGGGAGGGGGAGGTACACAACAACAAACGCGTTCACATCTCACAACTGGAAGCGTGTTGATTTTTATGGAGTACGGAAGACGGAACCAAACCAAACCAGGTCATCTTTCAAATCAAATCAACACTTTGCAAGTCCGGTAAAAGGGGGGAAGACTAAAGAAATGGCTGAACGTCATCCAGCAGAAGGGGGCCAAGAAAAGACAGCGGAGAGGCCGCTCTTCACTTCGCACCGTGGTACGTATGTAACAATGACAACGAGCTGTGAGAAACTGCAACTTGAGGCTTGTTTGCAGTCTTCCTCATCTTCTTTGCTATTCGTCAGCACCGTCATTCGCAACGCATGGTTCTCTCACCAGTCATCATCATAAAAAAGCAAAACAATAAAAGGTCCCAAACGGTTTGTTGGAAAAAGAGATTTCACTTGTCATGTCCTCAAAACACACTATGGGCTGCTTCCCTTGTGAGGCCGGCGGCACTCAAAACCACCTGCTACATCACACGCAGGCCAAACTGTGTGAATAAATAAATATACGTTGGACACATATGTCCGGTGCGATTCCCACCCTGTCACCTGACGCGGAGGATTGCTGATCCAGGTGCAGTGAGAAGCCGGGAGGCCACACTGCTCACCCGGGATAAAGACCCTGATTTTTTCCTGCTCCACTCCAGCGCCCCTAACCTTTCCCACCCCCCCTCTCTAGGACCTTTCCCCTTCTCCCTTCAGCTCCTCACCTCCACCCTCCCTGTTCCCAGGCTGGCTCGCTGACCTTGCACACGCTCCACGTCGGTACCGGGCAGGAAAGCTATCTAGCAGATGTACGACACCTCATCTCGTACGGGGGGGGGAAATTGCTGTGTGAAGTAAATACCGGGCCATCGCTCAACCCCTGCATCCTCACGGACATGCACGAACACATTCCCACACAAACACACACAGGCCTGGAGTCCATCTGTGATCTCAAGTGCAGAAAGCCGAGCTATAAAGCAAAAACCTAGATTACCTCATTCGAGCAGCGGCAAGACACCGTACAGTGCAACGTTAGCAGCTAGCTCTGGGTGCTGGTCTTCAGTCAACCCTGACCTCTGACCTCGCAGAAGTGAGACATCAGAATGTGCCTGTACGTTTCCTGAGGGTTCAGAGACAACTCATGATAACGGTTAAGCTCTACTCACGCGCCGCGCCCCCCCCCCCTTCTGTGCTTTCCACTTGCTTCCACTAAGCACCGCTTCTGAGTCGTCCTGACCTTTGTGGTTTGGTGCAATAATCCTGACTCCCCCCTTCAGGGGAGGCGCACGATTAGAGGTTTCCCTCTCCCCACGGTCAGGACAGCAGCGTGGTAATGAAGCGGCTCCAGTGTTAGCGGGGTTAAACCCTGACACAAGCACTCTTGCCCTGCTAACTCAACAAACACTTGAAATATTAATGAGGGAAATGTAAGCATTCCTCTGTGTGTGTGTGTGTGTGTGTTTGCGATGCGAGTGCACAAGCATGAACAAACACCCGTCACGCTCAGCTTCCGCTTGACGGGTGGGTCGAGCAGTTGGATTTGTCGCACCTGCCACTCCTCCACGTCTTCTGACGGTGCCTCTAAAGCGCACCGTTAAGTCCATGAAGGGCTGACAGAACTGACTGACACACGTCTAACAACCCCCCCCCCCCCCCCCCTCCTCTCATACAGGATGGCAACAAAAGCGCTCGGGCGGGCTCACCCAAAGACGGGGCCTGTGATCCGGCTGTGATGAGACGGCCGCGTCGTCTTTGGACTGAAAACGCAGCAGATCACTGTACGCCACTGCGCTCTCCCCCAGTGGACCACTGCCGTGACACACACACACACACACACACACACACACACACACACACACACACACACACACACACACACACCAACCCTCCGCCTTCACCATGCATCCGTGCAAATCTGCACATACATCCAAACGCTCAATCAACCTCACACACGCTGGCGCGCACACTGGCAGGCGCTCGCACACACACACACACACACACACACACACACACACACACAGCCTGATATGCCTGCTCACATCAAAGGGAATAAACATTAATGGCAAATAGGTAATCTGCTCCTCGTGTCTGTTTTACATTTCAGGGCAAGATTGACTGCCTCTGGGGGACCGGGCGCTTCTCTGATTGAGGGCAGGAAAAAAAGACAAGGAGAAAGAGAGAACGAGAGGCGCGAAGGAGGAAGCAACGATAGATGGTAAACACATGATAGAGCATTATTCTTATTTCATGGATCTCTATATTTTTTTATTTATACATGAGAGATTGAAAAGAAGGTAATAACACCTCTTCCCTCCAACCCGCTGCCCCACTATGGTCCTAATCTTCCCCACTGCAATATTCTGATTCTGACGTTGTTATTCTCATTTCTTCTGAATAATATCCCTCTGCTGGGGGAGATCTGTTCTCGCTACCCGTGCTTGCTTTTGTCTCATTCTTCAGGATCTCCACAGCACTAACTCAACCTCTTCTCTCTGCACTTTTCCATTCTCCTCTTACTTCTCGTCTCTGCAGTCAGCCTCTCTTTCATATTCTGAAGGTGGTTCCAGGTCAAAGGGGGGTGCGGGAGGGGGGTCGGCAGGCAGCACCTCATATCCTATCTGCGTATCAATCATGAGGTCTGTCCACTCAATGCTCCTCTGATCCATCAGCCAGCCTCTCAGCCAGCCTCATCCCCGGCGTGCACACACACACACACACAACGAATTGGCAGTCTGGGCACCTGTGCACCGCCACCTGCTTTCATTCCAGACAGTGGATGTAGAATGTGAAGAATCCCACAAACAAGCTGTACAGTACAGGTCTATAATAGTTCACATGGTCTTCATTAGTTTCTTTTAGGCCCTCTAACTAACAATTATCCTCACTTTTAACTCATCTTACGCTTCTTTTCTTGGTAAACATTTATTCCACAAAATGCCATAAAATAGTGAAAAGATTATTTTTGCAGAGCCGAAAGCAGGCTCATCAAATATCTTATTATTCCCAATGATAATCAGTTGACTCTCAAACGACACAAAGAAAAGAAGCAAACGCTCACATTCAAGAAGCCGGAACTACAAAAACAAAAAATTGTCTTGGCTTAAAAAACAATGATTCAATTTCATAAAGCTTTTTTCTTTCTTTTTTTTTGCTGATTGACAAACCAATTACCCGACTAACCAAGATTTCTCTAAGGAGCACACGCATGTGGTCGCTGCCAACAAAGTTTTGCAGACACAAATTGCAGCTGCCATCACATAACTGCATAAATTCATCATCAAGGCCATCGTTTTGCACATTCCCACCTCCAGCACCGCCTCCACCTTGTAACACCCCCCCTCGCTCCCCTCTCCCCCACCACCACCACGCACTCCCACCAACAGCAGCCCAGCCCACCTGCTCCTCGCTCACCGCTAAGCCGATTACACAACGCAACCCTCCTAATCACAGCACAGCGTCGGTAAACACCGATGTCATCGGCTGTAGTTCTAAATCTCCCAAATCCCCTCCAACCTTCATCTCGCACCACACCAGTAGTGACATTTACAACTGATGTTTTAATCACCAGCTCCGCTGTGATTGACTGCTTCTGAGAAAATGAGTGAAAACCGTCCATTAACGGACAGTGTTCGTGAATGGCTTCGGTGCGCAGCGCAGCACACAAGTTTGCTGCCGCCGAAACGCTCAGTGACCATTGGGTCGGAGTGTGTCTTCATACGGAACCATCTAGGCCCTCGTGGTAAAACCACTCTGCTGCATCAGCCATTCAGCCTGACACCTCTGTAATGAAGATATTAAAACTCTTTCCTTTGTGATTAAAATGATCTCTGCTCTCCCCCACAGCCATACACAAGTAAACAAAGGGCCCCGCTGGCGCATATATTACAACAACCTTTCTTCAATTGTGCGTGTGTCTGTGTGTGTGTGTGTGTGTGCGTACGAGGGATTTAAAAACTGCACAGTTTACTGGTTCATTAGCACCAGATTAGCTATGCTAATGACATGGACCATCACACACAGAGACGTTGCCTTTATGTTTTCTGAAAGGGATACACCGCTCACTATGACTGTGTGTGCGTTTGCGGGTGTGTGCGGGAAGTGTGGTGCAGGTGTGTACACATTAGTCTTGCATGAATAAGTTAGTCCCTTGCTAAAACAATACACCAATGATAATCAGAATTGAACGTTGAGTTTGGGAGTGGAAAGTGAGCTGCTGCTAGAAGAGATTGGCCGAGAATTGAACTGGCAGTTTTTATCGTGCCGTTTCTGCCTGTGTTTAATTATTGCTCACACGGTAGACAGGTCAGGCCAAACTGAGACATGAGTACGATGCCCACGCAGCGCACTACTCCCCGAGTTTTTATGAGGCTCAGAACACATGAATAGGAAACTATGTGTTTGTTAAGAATGACATAAACCTGCAAAGGATTTGTTTTCTTCTGTTAAATAAGAAACATCTGTAAAGGCATTCAACATACTGATTTGCAATACACAGAGCTACAAGAGGATGCTGTCATTCCTAAATGAAGAAAAGCAATTGCTCATCAATCCTTCTCTTTGTGTAATACATACTTTGTTTCAGTGTAGATAAATCATATTGTATTCAAAATTGTGTTTATCTTTATCCATGTTGTGTTGTCGTAATCCTATAAAGATGTCTGTTATATTGTCCTGTGATTCTTTTGTGATGCCTATCTATCTTGGGGACTTTTATTACACAGACAAATGCTATAGCTACATTTGACTTTACTGTTGAAAATACTGTTAATAATGAATTACATAATAATAATAATACAATTTAATAATATAATTCTGAGATTACTCCCGACAAGTTCCAGTACTTGGAAAAAATACTTGAGCGCACGTGTGTGTGTGTGTGTGTGTGTGTGTGTGTGTGTGTGTGTGTGTGTGTGTGTGTGTGTGTGTGTGTGTGTAAGGTGTTACCTTTTGTCCCGGCTGCGTGACCTATGTGAGCGATGGCTCCTCCCCTTGTCTCTCTCTGTGCTGCGACTCCTCCTCCTGCGAGACGGACTGTGGGACGAGCTGCTGCTGGAACGTCTCTGTCTCCTTGACAGCAACGTACACATTGAAATCTATTATTGGCAGGAGCCTTTAAACAAAACATAAATCAGACCTCAAGATTGCGGACTATTAATCATTCATGGGACTTCTGGCAAATCGGACGGTGAAGTATGTGACCTCGTTCTGAATTCTCAGTTTCGTTCATGAAAAATGTGGTTCTCAAAAATACAGCTAAAATCAAACCCCTCTAGCATCAGCTCCTTCCTCACATGAGGCTCCGCCCAGCCACGACTATTATGGCCTGTGCTCGTTTGCCATCATCTGAAGTGATTCCCCCTCCTGCATGCGTGAAGGCTGTATTCCTAATTTGTTCTGCTGTTCATTTTCAAGAGCAAATATGTCCTAATGTCCCAGACAACCTCACCTGCTACGAGCAGCGCTGACGGCTACTTTGCATTAGTGAACACGCTCGACCGCGGCCTGCCCCGCAGTTCCTCCACAGGGGCCCTTTGGTGCTCTCTGCCTCCTTAATGTGGCTACAGCAGTGTGTGCAGCGTCTATTTCCACAGCACCACTCACACCACACGCAGGTGATACCATATAGTAGGGGGCATTCACAGGGGGGGAATTATAAATGAATGTAGAACCAACTCACCCCCCCCCCCCCCCTAATTCTACTAATTCTACTAGCAAACAATTTGAGCAACATCCATTATTTAAAATTAATTTTCTTTCACCAAAGCTAAAAATACCCAAATGCTTTAGCGCACACAAAATAACCACATACAGTGTGCAATGGGAGCTGTGCGAGATAGAAGCGAGGAGGGGTAAAAGCAAAGCAATTCAAATAACACACAGGCTCAACTATCAAACCAGATTTGTACCACTTAGAGCAGCACGGGAACGATCCATTAGTATTCCAAAGGCTTGATCCCATGAGCAGGGCCTCATGAAATAACTTCCACAGCCACCACTTCACACATTACACAGAGGAAACACACAGGAGTGAGCCGGGGGGAGGAGGGGGTGGGGTTTGGACGGCAGCATTAGCTCACATATTTTCTCAGAAGCCGGTGCAAATGTAACGTAATAAAAACATAATGGCTCAAACACATGGGAGCAGGAGGCACTGCTTCACACAGAATCATTTCACATGAATACAACGCCAATCTTGGATCAGCGGAACTCATGTCGCTTGCTCACCCAAACACACTTTTCCCCTGTCCTGCTTGTTCGCTGCATATCACGCAGACAGGCAGCCGCGGACACACTTACTTTCTTTACACGCACACATTCATTTTGTGGTAATGATTTTGCCAACCTAGATCATAAGCGCTGTTGTGTTTTACCACCCACATGTTCGGCCTCTCGGCCCGATTTGTCCAGGTTGAAAAAGCCACAGAATGGCTGTAGTCTATTTTTATTTGAGCCTATCTGAGGAGCTAGTTTTCGGGGCAAACACACACACAGACCCACACGCAAACACACACTGTGTCTTGGCTAATTGATCAAAATGTATGGCTAATAGATGAGGGACTGTGGTCCCAGGGTTTGCACTGCCCACCAGGCTCCTTCCCTTACAGACAGGCAATGACTTCCAATCAGTGGTAATGGACCTTGACCAAGCCTCATAAATAATTACCATCCACTGGCCTTGTCTGAGTACCCACGCACAGCCAGTGGCAGCTGTGGATGGATGGAGGCCAGGTCCAGCCACTAGCCACTTGTAAAGATGTCTGATCATTACTGCCTGCACCCCCCCCTTCCTCGGAGGCTGCTTGGTAACAGAGTGTTGCATTTTGTATGCATGAGTAGAAACTCAGATTGTTTTTTTTCAAAATTACCTTAGTGGAGTGTTATGACCAACTAAAACAGATTAGGCTCAAGATCTGACAGTTGTTGTTTTCATTCATCATCTGACATTTATTGTAAACAGTATGGGTGACGTCACTATCCACCATTTCAGGTGAATCATTCAATTCTATCTTTTCAAAAATGAGCAAAGAAAATATAATATAATATGGGGACAACATTCTTTTATGGACGCCATATTGAAAGCAGAAAGAGAACTTTCCCCCTTTATTTACATGGGTAACCCCAGTGTCTCACGGGCATGTTTTTTAAAGCACCAGCAAAATAATTCCCATTTTTTGCCCTCTGAAAACAGCTACATGCCAATCCACACAAGGCCAGAATGTTATTGAATGTATAGCGATTCAATCCATACTCCTAGGGCTTAACAATTGATATAAACCTACTAGGACGGAGAGAACAAGAATAACTGGGTTTCTGCTTTAATCAAAATACACAGGACTCCTAAAGTTTGCCCACTCCGCTCCAATGGTTGGCCTTCACACGGTACATTGTAACTTCTGAGGAGCTGTCCAATGGAAGCATGCCACGTTTAATAATAACAAGCTGTGTTTTGGTGCTTGTGCAACACACAGAGGAGATGAGTCCCCACCGAAGCAGTGCTGAATCTGTCTGGTACGAGGACACTTCTACTCTCACCCCCTTAACTAGAGGAGAAGAAGAAGAAGAAGAAGAAGAAGAAGAAGAAGAAGAAGAAGAAGAAGAAGAAGAAGAAGAAGAAGAGTGTTGTGCATTCCCACCTCCTGTCTTTGGTCTTGTCTCTGGAGCGAGAGCGGCTGCGGCGACTGGACCTCCGAGTCCGGCTGCTGACCACCTTGCTGTTGGAGGAGGAAGAGGAGGAGGAGGAAGAGGACGACGACCGGCGACGCTGCTTTTTCTTCTTCTTGCTCCGACTGTCATCCTCGCTATCAGACGAGCGCCGACCCATGCTGGCTGGCTGACACACACACACACACACACACAGTGGTGTTACTAACATTTGACAACACTACTAGCATATTCCCCTACACGTCTTGTAAACCACATGTTTTATTAATGTAATAATTCGTCGTTTAAGCCAGAAGGCACTGTGATGGATGTGTAGCTAACCACCACAACACGCAACGATACCTTGGTGTACAGCGACATGGAGTACTGTAAACTACAACAATGAGTGTAACCCGAGTCACCGTTACAGTTTTAACAACAGCAATGAAAAAAGGGAATGTGCCGCAAATATAAAAGTTGATTTAAGTGGCACTTTTCTGTGCAGGCTAACTAGCAGGCTAACTGTGCTAATTTCAACGAACGTTTGGGTGGATGCTAGTTCTTGTTTTCACAGCCCTAAAGCCGCATTGCAGTAACCGTGTACTGCAGTCGGTAAAACGTTACATGGTAGGGGCAAAAAGTGGAGAAACAATAAAACAAGAAGCTGTCTTGAAACGAGAATCCCGCTCCTCACCTTTTAAATCTTCGCGAAGCTCCACAACTCAGCCATGCACTGCTCCGCAGCCCCGAGTCATCGAACGAGAAAGCATCGATCGAGTCCAGAGAAGAATAATCTAACACAGAGCAATAGATCGAGTCGCCGCTCGGCTCTCATCATAGGTTTGAATTACGTATTCATTTATTTCTATGAATTATATTGTCTGCCTCAAATGAGCCTTATACGATGTAATATTGTTTTAAGTTGTACGTTTACAGCAGTCTAAATGCATATGAATGTAAGCCCACATTAACAGTTTGATTACATTTTGGAGAGATGTTCAAAGGTGCATTTTGATTCAGTTAGACAAAACGTATACTGTATTTTCATGATTGCATGGCTGGTGGAGGTTGGTTGAACATTTTTGGATGCCGGCCTCCATGGCCACGTTTGAGACACAACACTGTTTCAAAGATCAAGGTTAAATAAAGGAGCAAAATTTCTTCAGCACTTATTCGTTAAATTGTGTCAATCATTTTTTTACGTCTCAAGTCAATTTGAAAATATCCTAAATGAATATGGCTGTAATGTGCATTTGTGTCTATCATCAGTTTAAGTGACTTATCATTTTTTTGTTCTGACACGCATAACCCGAAGTTACAACAAAAGAAAATGCATTTGCAAGTTGTGGACCAGTCAATGACTATTTGCATGAACTCATCTTCTCAGATAATACGATTTTATTCCAGCATACAGAGAGCTGAAAGGGCACACGGAGCATCCAGCCAATTTGCAGTACAGTAAAATAACTAATTACCTCATAAAACTCTACGAAATTCCAAAACACATATCGAGACCGAAGGTGAAACGACCACTGTCTCGGCTGGCATGAGTGAATGAATCAATAATGAGCTTATAGCTCATAAAAGCAACTTCATGGGGATTCTAATGCAAATAGACGCACGTGGGTGCGCATCCGTGCGATTAGGAATCCGTCCTGCTTTTAGATGCAGCAGAAATAATGATAATTAATGCCTAAGGTTTCAGCTGAATTGTCGTAAATATTTAATTAGGGAAAGTGTCAGAGCTATGGTGTAGAAATTGAACCGTGTAAAGATCATCAATAAACACGTTATGCATCAAATTCACCCCGACGTTTACTAAATCCCGCTGAATCGTGTATGCTTCCTCCTCTCCCCGCTTAATTGCTCTCTCCGCGGCGTTACTTACGTCGCAAGTCAACCGTTGTTTATTTATTTTTTTGCAAATATAGGCAATCATTTCAGCGAGAAAAGGAGAGTTGAAAACGTTAATTAGTGAGCCCAGTGGCAACACATCGCGAGAGGCATTGTAATTAAACGTTTAGCTGCTATTTAACATCCTAATGGTTTAAAAAAGTCCACTGAGGATGGATATTAAGTGATATAGTCTCACTAATGATGACAATTTAAAATACATAATTGCTTATTAGAAATATAAAGCAACGCTGCATTATGCAGTGATTTGTTTCACAGGGTCTAAAACTTTTATGGCGGCTAAATATTTATTAGACTTTTTGTCAGAGCGTTTGCAATAACATCACAGGATAATAATAGTAATGAAATGATAATAATATTACTGGTAATATCAATAATAGTAATAATAATAACAGCAATTATACTAATAATATGTTTATTGTGTGTTTTATCATTTTGGTAGAACATAATACCAAATTAGTCCTCAAACTACTACAATTATTTTATAATACAAACACCGTCAAAATATATATAACTTGTGTTTCTGTTTATTTTATTTTTTCAGTTGACTAAAAGCTTCCATATACAAACATGTCAAAACGGATGCATGTTTCAGGCCTAAAGCCAAGTGCAACTAGGGATGATCACTTGAGCGTCCTATAAAAGCTCCATGTATTGAGTTGTTGCTGCTCCTCTTTGGCATCCCAGCTGCTCCGCTTTTTGCTCTTTCTGTTTACCCCCTTTCCTCTCCGTGTCATTCGTGACTTACCCCCCCTCAGATCACAGAGATACACTGAGGAAGGACTCCTCACCCATGTGCTTCCCTCTTTCCCTCTCTCGTCATTTTCAGATTTTTAAGCCACACCCCTACAGAGAGAGGGAGGGAGGGGGAGGGAGGGAGGGGGGGATCCATGACCATCTCCCGGGTGTTTAAAAACTAACTCAGGACAATAGCAGCGAATGAGCGCTTAATTAAATTAATTAGTCCTTCTTGTCAATCTCGGATTAATGGCCAATAGTAACGGTGCTGCTAATGTTTTTCTCTCTGTTTTTAACTCCTCTCCCTCCGCCCCCCACCTCCCTCTCTCTCTCTCCCTCTCTCTCTCTCCCTCTCTCTCGCGCATAACAGTGAAGGGGAAGGGGGGCTCATCCCGGCATCCTGAGGGGAGGTAATTTGCACGGATCAAGGGGGCAAGGCGCCGCAAAGTATAAATACTGTGACTTCAATAGAGGATCACCAGCAGGTTCCCTACTCCGCTACCAAAGGAGGGAGGAATTGGCTGAGAAGATTTATTCTTTATATATATTTTTTTTACATTTTTCTTCCAGAGTTGGCAGCTCTCGCCTCGTACAGGCGAATTGTTTTCAAGGGTTCGGCTTTAAAACGAGCCACACCATTGATGTCTTTAAGCAGTCGTGGAGCAAAGGGGGAGAGAGAGTGTGTGTGAGAGAGTGTGTGTGAGCGAGAGTGTGTGGTGATTTTTTTTTTTTTTTTTAAGAGGAGACAAGGTAGTGATGGAAGAGCTCACCGCTTTCGTATCTAAGTCGTTCGATCAGAAAGTGAAGGAGAAGAAGGAAGTGATAACCTACCGGGAGGTGCTGGAGACTGGGTCGACGCGAGCGGGAAGCAGGGAGTCTTTAACCGCGGAGCCCGGGAGCCGAGAGGAGGCAGCAGCCGTCCCCCGGATCGGTGCGCTCTCGCCGGGCAGGGAAACGGACATGCTCGGCCCGGAAAGAATCAGGGATGCCGGGAGCCCCAAACTCACGGACGGTAGGACTGCAATGTTTCTTTTACAGCGCTGCAGGCTGCAGGATTTATCTCTGCGGGGGGGTAGAGGACTTATAGACGAGTGATTGGCGAAAACTAACAGACACAGATCACGTTTGTTTGGACGAGATGGTGTTAAAACATCTGGGTTTTGGGGTTTTGATCTAAGCAAAGACCATACTGCGGATTTGAGCCCGAATAGTTGACGTAAGTTCCAGGAGGGTCGTGATCGGGGAAGGGGAATCATTTACCGGGGCTTTGTGAAAGCATCTTTAATGGTTCGTCGCGTTAGATGTTCGCCAGATGCACCGTGAAAACGACCCATATTATAGACCACATCACAAGCATTATCGATCATAAAAACTCCCATGTTTATCAGGTGATCACAGCGTGGTAATGTTATTCTGCGATATAGTTTCAGAAACTTTGTATTTGTGGAAAAGGCTTTACCCGGAACTATGACAAACAACAAGGCCTCCCTTGGCAAAGAGTAGCCATTATATTATATTATAATATTAAAACGATTTAAGTCCCCCCCAAAAATATTATTTTGAATATGATAAGTAACAGGGGGCCTTCTGATCTTTATTAGACGCCTTACACCGGTACACGATATGTTCATTCATCGCGGCGTCATTGGTTGTCAGTTACCTCGGAGAGCTTGATATATATTTTGTATTAATATTGCAACGAAAAGAAGGCGCATCAAAGCCCTGACATACAGACACCGGTGCACATGAAAGGTGGCAATCAAGTCCTGTCATTTCTGTTGTCACCCACTGCACATAGATGTCGGTTTTCAGGCATGAAAGCAGGTCAATTAGATGGCAGTAAGGAAAGCCTAATAGTCTCATTTAAAAAAAGTATATTTAATAGACTGAAGGTGAAAGAATTGTTTAATGTTGGTTTCCCCAATAATTTCGTGTTTTTGTCGTAATTGCATAACGAAAAAAATTAAAATCGAAAAAACGTGATTAAAAATAGCATTCAATTCAAATTTCAAACGCTAAACAGTTAATTAAATACAACATAATGTTTTGGTGTTAAATGCTTCCGTACCGACCCGTTTAAATTGTTTTGAAATAATGTATACGTTTACATTTTAATTTCAATTTGAGCAGCTGTTCGCTGTATTTAATAAAACCCTGACAAAAATATGGCCACACGCGGGACAAGATATCTTAAGATTTGGGTGGCTTGTAAAAAAAAAAAAAGAGACATCTGTTCGTGATGGGCAGCGTGTTTAAAAGCGTGTATCAGACATCCAACAGTGGGCACAGCGTTGCATATTTATAAGCAGTTAATAATTAAAGAGCTTTATGTAGCTCTACAAAACATCCGAGGTCTGATAGCTGTGTGATATTTGAGGGCTGTGAGGGCAAGTCCTTCTTTCTTCCTTATCGTCTCGCTTTTATTTCCAATTGGAGAAGATAATCGTCCATGCAGTGCACGTTGTTGCAGCTCTGCTTTTGATATTTTGCTTCGGCCCATTTACATCTCGTTTGCGTCATGTTTCCTGCGTAAAGACATGTTTGTAACGTCCCATAAACACGTGAGGATGAGGATGAAGGCCAGCGACGACCACGGACACATGGAGGTCACGCAGTTCGCCGTCGCGATGCTGACGCGTCTCTTCTTCTCTTCTCAGGCAACACGGACGTGAAGGAGAGGAAAGAGGACTCGAAGCCTCTGGAAGACGAGGCGCAGACCAAAATCAAACAGAGGAGAAGTCGGACTAACTTCACATTAGAGCAGCTCAACGAGCTGGAGCGGCTCTTCGACGAGACCCACTACCCGGACGCCTTCATGCGGGAGGAGCTGAGCCAGCGGCTGGGACTGTCGGAGGCCCGAGTGCAGGTAGGACGAGTCCTCCTGAGGACCAGCTACTGTGAGAAGAATATCGAGGGAACGGGTTGGACAAAGGGTCGCGAGGAGGGCTCTTAACTTGAAGTAAATTATCCATCAAAAGGAATAAATTAATAACAATGGTAATTATGACAGGGGTGTTTGAGTATGGGCTAAAATCATTAGACAAGAAAGAGACCAAACATGCTGAAGTGATCACAGTAATCATGTTACAATGATGATAATAGAAAGAAATTATAAATGCAACCATGTCCCCCCCCCCCCCCCCCCCCCCCCCCCCCCCACCTTCTCTCTATTTCCAAGGCGGATCTGAATAATGTTTTCTCAGATTGCTCGATATAAGGCATGCGTCTGGTAATATTTCGTTTTACGGAGGTTTACGTATAAAAGGGAACTTAAACATGCACACAATTACTACAGAATATGCCTGAATTCAACATAACCGTTCATAGGAACCCCCCCCCCCCCCTCCCCCCAATAGTTTAATGAATTGACCAAGATTTCAGAGTTCACCATCGAAATGTTATTTTGTCTTCATTTTCTGATCCGATTATTCATTTCCTCAGCTCCCTTTGATGATTTAATTTCCGTTAATGATCTCAATTGTGCTTTTGTTTGCATCACGAGAGTCGTTTTAATCATTGTATCCTAATCCACCGAAACAAATATTTGCCGTCAGCTTCTGGGTGTGTATGTTACCGAGGCCTCGTTTTGTCAGTGATGCTGTCTTTTTTCATGAGGACAGACCATCTGCGCAGAAACCCAGTAAGGCTTCAGTCAGTTGGGTAGCGGAGGGGGGGTTCAGACATGCCTCGTGTAACGGCAGCAGGGGACAATGACCATATAGACGACTCTTATCGGATTTATTTATAAAAAATAAAATAAATAAATTCATATATCATGTTATTCCAGACTGTTTGATCCAGTTTGGCTGCGGCTCAGGGGAGGACTGAGCATTTGTCCCCACATTGAATATGGCGGTCGTAAAGGGGGGGAAAAAAGAGAAGAAAAATCGTAGAAACCAGCCCAAGAGACCCCCATCACAAACTCACCCTTCAACCCCCCATGCCCCCCCCCACCCCCCCTCAAAAAAAAGTTAAAGCCAGATTTTCGCAGGGCTCCCCCGGCCTGAACTGGAATCTCACCAATAAGGCGTATTGTATCCCCAACAAGGAGCACAGCTCGGGGATTTGCATAAATTATGTATTATTTTCTACCCAAATCAGGAGCAGTGCCCCCCCCCCCCCCCCCCCCCTCTTCCCGTCTGTAAGAGAATCATATCGTTTCACCAGTTGCGTTCACTGACCATTTATTTGAGATTTTTCCGAAAATAATATCTGCCTCGATCAATAGCCAGCAGAGCATTTGCTTTTTTATCATCTCGATAAATTATAACTGAAGCGGGCACGAAAGGACTTCCGATTGACCCGCACTGTGGTCAACGCACGAAGCCCGATGACAGACAAATCAATAGGATATTTCAATCGTGCTTCTACGGACCCCCAATGTAAGGGAGATTGCAGATTGACATGTTGTATTGTGGGCTAATTTATCCCGAGCTTTGTATGGGAGATTCAAAACGGGTTATCATAGAAATAAATCGTTTAATCTGTGTTCCAAGGCGGTTCTCTGAAATTGACGCTTGTCGATTTCAACAGAAGGAAAAAGAAAAGTGAGCAGTCTTTGAAGCGTTTCCCTCTGTGTGTGTGTGTGTGCGTGTGCGTGTGTGCGTGCAAGTGTGTGTTTCGGCGGTGATTAGACAAAACTGCGAGGCATTTAAGCGCTTCTCTGACATGGATTTTCCGCAGATAAGGGTAATTAATTTCAGCGGTCATTTAATGAGAGGGAGATATAAAGAGAAAGAGCGAGATGCTCTCAGATCGCCCTGCTCTGATGTCCAAAACCGTAATAGCATTGCTGCTATTCGATATCCGAGAGTCCATTCAACTCTTTGGGGACACTAATCTATAGAAAGATGAAACCAACGCTGACAAGGTTATTTATTATAGTCCAATAGGCCTGCATATTTCCAACAAGGGTGTTTCCATTCTCCTAATACGGTTTTAATGTCCTTTTTTTTGTTGGGAGATTTACTTTCTATTTTCGATCCCTCTCTGCTCCAATGCGCCGCTCTCTTGTGGTGGACTAAATGTAATAATACAAATCTAGGGTTAAGCAGAGCCATTAATATTTCAGTGCTCTGTGGGGATATTGTTTTTTTTCCTGCGGTTGTTGTCACTTTGAGAGGAATTACACATGGCCTCACAAGCAGCTGCCAATCAGTGGGTCTCTAATTAATTTCTGTCCCTGCAGGTTTGGTTCCAGAATAGAAGAGCCAAATGCAGAAAGCAAGAGAACCAATTACATAAAGGTACGCTTTTATCCCGCATGCGCCCACATACAACAGCACTTTTCTATTATATTTTATTCTATTCTATTACAAGGCCACAACACACCTAAATGCAAGACGCATCTTTAATCTTTACGCACTGTTGCTATTACTCATTTTCAGTCAATTAAGCCATCAAAAGCACTGTGATTTCCTGTTTATCTTGGATGTTAGTAAAGTTTCCCCCCCAACAACACAGCTCACTGCTCGTTATTCGGTACAGTTTACTTCTTTGTAGTGTTTGAATACCATCCTCACAATTAGGCTATCGTCTGTGCTTTCGCAGGAGTCCTGATTGGAGCAGCGAATCAGTTTGAAGCTTGTCGTGTTGCGCCATATGTCAACGTGGGTGCTCTGCGGATGCCATTCCAACAGGCAAGTCACTTTGAAGCCTCTAGTCTTAAAATCAGACCAACCCCCGGACTGCTGTCTCGGCACTGGCTGTGCCCGAGTGCTGTGCAGAGAATAACCAAACTCTTATTACCGCACCGGCAAAAGCACTGAGCCGACACAGCGCAGCCTGTAATTGGGAAAGTACCTCTATTTGTTTAATGGCTCATTTCGGCCTACTTTTGTGGAGCAAGAGCTTCAGAGGCCAGGAGGTTCCCTGTGTTTATTTGGTAACCGGTTGTGATGAGAGTCTGTGCAGAATAGGACAAAACACTATTTATATTGCATTACATTTGTGAAGCCTGTCCTTACTTTTGAGCACCACTGGGTTATTATCTTGTATGCAAAGGGCCCAATATCCCCAAAGGCAATGCCTTGAGATTAGATTTCATGCTATTGATGTCCAAATAAAAACTCAAATGTGACCTTTGATTCACAAGAGCTGCAGTCAATAATATCCGTACATGCCACCGAGTTATATTGCTCAATGACTCTGGGATTGGACCCTTAAGTGCAACTGAATGATGACACACATTGGCCAGCCTGCATCCTCGGAGTACACAGCTAAAATGTAACCACTCCGACCACATTGACACACGTGAAATGACCGTTGAGACAAACTGCAAAGTTAACGCATGTTCTCCCCTCCTCCTCCCCCTTCTCTCCACCCCCCCTCCCACCCGTGCGTCCCCGTCCCATAGGATAGTCATTGCAACGTGCCGCCCTTCTCCTTTCAGGTGCAGGCGCAACTGCAGCTGGACAGCGCCGTGGCCCACGCGCAGCACCACCTGCACTCTCACCTGGCGGCGCACGCGCCCTACATGATGTTCCCGGCTCCGCCGTTCGGGTTGCCCCTGGCAACGCTGGCGGCCGAGTCCGCCTCCGCCGCCTCCGTCGTGGCGGCCGCCGCCGCCGCCAAAAACACCAGCAAGAACTCCAGCATCGCCGACCTGAGACTGAAGGCCAAAAAGCACACGGCCGCGCTGGGACTGTGACGCCAGGTGGACCGGGGGACAGGCGGCGCACGCGCGTTACCCGGCGCGTCCGCGAGACCGAGGCGCGCGGGACACGGACGCTTTGGAAGCGAAGAAAAAGAAGGAAACGACCCAAGGACGATATTTATGTTTTCTTTTTTAAACGAAGGACCACGAGCATACCAATAAAACAAATATATATAGGTTATTTATGAGACAATGGGAGGAAGACTGAGAAGAAGAGGCTATGACGTGACAGCGCAAACACAAATGTGATTTTTGGACGCCCGATGAAGCGGCGGATGGGATGGATAGCATGGCTACGTTGGCGGGGGGGGGGGGGGGTGGGGGTGGGGGCTTCTCTGGGACCACGTGGCCAAGGAGGGCGGGACACCCCGAGGAGGAGGACGACCGACGACGCAGCTGACGGGACGGTCGATACTTTGTCAAACAAGGCGAACCATTCTGCGGCTGTTGTGACTTAATGTTATATTATTATTGTTTCGTTTGAACCTATATGGAGGCTGGCCTCGGTATGAAACACTTTCTCTGTGAAAGGACAAAGCAGGAATTCTTTGACACACAGCAGAGACAAAAACAATACGTGTTTCTTCCCCTCTTCTGTTTCTTGTCCAAAAATTCAAAATGCCCAGGCAGTGTTTGCATGAGTTTGTCTTCACGGGTGACGTAAAGTGAGATCCCCCCCCCCCCCTCCCCACCCTTCCTCCTCTCTTTCTCCCTCCTTTCCTTTCCTCCTCAAGGAAAAGCAACTCTCACTTGAATATTTGGCCTGTGTTTGACCTTGTTCGGACCTCCTCTGGTAAAAGGTGGAACTATAGGCGAGGCAGCAGAAATGTGAGATTATAATATATGTGTCATAGGCTATGCTGAACTTTTCTGGTCAGGATAACCCGATATGTAGTGTCCATATGTGGTAAATATGTCATCTTTAACACAGTGAACAACACAGTGAGCGAAGAATAAATGACAGTAACACGAGAACTGTATGCGATCCGGTACGGGCACGTGTAAAATATGTTTATACACAAGAAACATGCATTATTTTTATTATTTAGTGGCTTTATGCCTTGTGAGGAATTTGTTCATTTTGTATTTTACTTTATTTCCGTGTATTAAAAAACCATGTGCTTTCTGTATGTAATTTTAATGTTTTTATAACAGTGAAAGTGAACTTAACTGAGGCACCGGTTTCTTAAAAAAAAGAGAATACTCATGAAATTGTTTTACTTTTTCCATCACATGTGAAACGTGAATCCACTTAAACAAAATGTTTTTCGTTCCTATAATAAATTAACTAAAGTTTCATTAATGAGTTGACATTATTTTTACATTCTTAATTGGCCCTTGGCCAAAATTATTATTGCCACCGGTAAACCTTTGAGGGCAATATCTTTTTAATAATTCATGCCGATAGCCATAGGTCTTTTGACAACGTCACAGTTGTGACAGCCCCGTTTAGTCAGGACAAGGCTGTCTGTTGCTGTCCCCATGCCAAACCAATGCATTATTCATCATTTGGTTATGGAGGACGGGCAATTGAAGCTAGAAAAACTAGATAAAGAGATGAAGAGAAAGGGACCGATTAATGGCTCAAAGATACATTTTTTCAGCAATTGACATGCACATAAAATATTTTATTAATATTCTTGCAATAATTAGTAGAGATAAACTAGCACCGAACATTGACAAAGAATACTTTTTAATTTGATTACTTATAACCACGCACACACACACATTGACACACATACATATACATTATGTATACATATATGGTAGTTATTTTTACTCAATGAATTAATGCAATACACGTTTTTCGATCCGTATGTAATTTCAGGGATAAATCCCCGTCTTGAACCCGCCTACTGCCCATCTTTGCTGAGTTAAAATGTTGCTGGTTGACCTAAAGTTTGCGATTACGTATAAAAATATATAAATGCATCTCAGAAAGTTAAACAAAGCCAAACCCTTTGTAAAAAAAAAGAACCCTTTACTAACGGCAGGTTCAATTGACTTACAAATTTGCCTGATTCATTTCCTGACATCTTAACCGCCTCTTATTGAACTTTTAATAAACACCTGACACAGGATCCTATAATTATAGGGATCCGTATTGCATTACCCCCTTCCGATATTTCCACACAAAACACAATGTCTTCGGCTATTAATTAATACTGATCTTACAGAGTCTGCACTAGAGTCTGGAGTGTTTGTGTATCTCGCCGTTTGGGGCAGGATTTAGACGCCAAAACTATTGAATTATTGATTCAGAGCCTCGCCAGTAATGGAGGAGACGGAACTGGGAAACTGCTGAGCCGGGAGCGTGCGCTGCTGCTATCCTGCTACAGGACAGAAACACCGGGGTCGGGGGCGCGCCTGTCCCGTGACAGGAGTAGTACGCGACCCGTTGTGTTTTTTCTTTTTTTTAAACTTAGACCGCAAAATGAGGTCAAGTTCATCAGAGTGGTTATGACAAATTAATCACGTTGTTCAGACGTTATATTCCAGTTGTTTCATAGAACCATTGGTTGAAAGGCGTGCAATTTTCTTTCTAGACATGATAAATCCTTTAAAAAATATTTAAAGGCTAACAAATTATTTTTCTAATCTCTACACTATCATTATGAGAATGCCTAAAATGCCATAAACTACAAGTGTCACTATTCATTTTCAAGCACACCTAGGACATTCCTACAGTGAAATTATGAAAACAATGATTTTTTGAAGGGACAATTGAATTCACATGCTGCTCTGTGTCACCTCAAGGTCTGTGTATTTATGTCTTAATTCTTTTTGCAGTTTACACAACAGATTTTTAAACATTTTCCTCTTGGTGCACATCTGGACAATACAATCTGAAGTCTGTCCCCTCACGGCTTGGATCAGCAGCTATCGGCATGTCCTCTGGGGTGGTGGTGGAGTGCTGGGCCTCCGCCCCGAGGGGCCCCGGAGACAATGAGACGGGGACACACAAGTGTTCTCCTGATTAGACATGGAGACGACCGGCGCTCTCGCTCTCCTCTCAACACACTCTCAAAGACACACACACCCCTGCACGCAGCCGAGAATTCTTTTCTCACTGTCTTTCCCTCTCTCGCCCGCTCAAGGCTCTCCTCTGGTCTCTCCCTGCTTCCTCAACTCAAACATGCTCTCTCTCTCTCTGTTTTAATAGATTATTGTACACCATGTCGGAGGAGTGGATCGGTTCTATTCAAGTTTATCTATGATAACAACACTGGGCATGTATGCATCCAAATGCTCAAGCACACACACACACACACACACACACACACACACACACACACACACACAGGGAGAGAGATCCTCATAGCCTGGTGAGTCACAACAGCACTCATGGAATCCTTCATATCAACTAGTGCTGTCTTGTTGCTATATTTACCCCACTGCAACCACCGAGACAAATACACTCTCATTTCCCGCACATGGCCTTTTATCAAATTAGGGCCCGTTAAACAATCACAAAGAGCAGTTATTTCTGACAGCGGAGGCCCATTTTTTTTGTTGTTGCCTAAATGTGATCGTGTACACTGTGCGCTTGTGCGTGCACGGACCAATGTGAGAAGGTAGAAAGCTCCTTTTATTTGTCTTCTTCTCCTCTCTCCCTCTCTAAGGGCCTGCCTTTGTTACACGTTAGGAGTGCTCAAAGAGCACACACAGCACCAAAGACAACAGCCATCAGGAGCAGCGGCAGATAAAAGAGCAACTTCAAAGACGTCAGATGGAGTGAAAGTGAGAGAGAAACCTGCTGAAAACTCCCTCCAATAGCACTCAGGCCAGCAATTAGGACGCCATATCGCTGCCTGTTATCACATGCGCGCGCCGTATCGGCCCGGGTGGCTCACCGCACCACTTCGGTGTGGGTTGCAGCCAGCGGAGGGTTGCAGCGTTCACGGAGCTCGACTGTAACAGTGTATTTCATTTCCCTGTGGGATGAAAAGTGGGTGTTCACACAGATGTGACCCCTGCTACGACCAGGGAGGCTTAGCCGTGGTGATTACAGACAGAGAAAAACAACGGCCTCTACCTCCAGCTCCTTCTATTCAGCAGCTATGTAGAACAAAACAAAACAGAGGTCAGAACAAAACAAGAAGTCTAATTGTTTCACTGTTTCCTGTTTAGTTGCCCCGGGGCAATCTACACATTTTGTGCACTGGGTGCATTTTATTTGTTATTAATTCATTTCCAGTTGCAGCTGGTTTGCGGATTAGGGAGATACCATAATGTGTGACTCCCTGCTCTGGGAAGAAGACATAACAACGGTGGATGTGTTGAGACCCGTGTGCATTAGTGGTTATTAGGGGATTTCATTGTTTCCACCCGGAAAAAAAGGGGGACATTTAGTTAATTGTGGACGCAGCGTGGTGTGAGTTTATGATAGATAGATTTTTCTGTGTGTATTGTGATCTGAAAAATGAGAAATGAAAATGAATACAAAAAGAGAGAGGGAGGGAGAGAGAGAGAGCCGGGGGAGGGGAATGGGGGAACAGTAAATGTTAAACATTTGGCCCATGCCGCTCTGTATTTACAAGCTAGTAAGATCCAATCATCTTTGTGTGAGTATAATCGAGTACTTGCTTTTCAATCATCAGATGTTTGTACACAGACTCTTAAATTACAAAAAGCCTCTTGGAAACACAAGCCTAACTCATCTCATATTGATTGTATTCACGCTGTCTGAAGTTTACAAAATGACATTTTAGAATGTCACGATAGGACAAAAAAACGCAGTCGAATCCCCCAATATTTATATCAGGATGCTCAAGAGTCTTTTTAATGTGGCCAAATCCGGGGAGGTCCAGGATCATCCATTCTGGGGTTAAATGCTTTTTCAACATTCTGTCCGGTGAAGTATTTATGACCATTTATATATCTGTTGACCGCATTCAAACGCTCTCTGAACTGACAGACGTGTGTGTGGTCAAGGCAAAGTTTAGTTGTGATGGAAAATCAGTACAAGCATCAATCACCTGGCTTCTGTAAACACTCATGGAGCCGATGGTTATTTTCACGTAGCCATGAATCGGAGTACATTGCAGATTTTGTGCAGGACGGAATTAATACATCTTACTGATGTTATAAAACATACAACTCCATGATGGATGTGCTGGCTGAAATCTACTTACTCTTTCTCATTCAACTATAGCATTCAAACACATCATAACTATGTGAGAAATGCATTGTGACCGTGGCAGAGTGACCTACAGGAAGCTGTAAACATTAACAACATGTTGCAATTCTTATTTGAAATTGCCCTGAATTATTGGCAAACAGCAGGCAAAGTTTGTTTTGGTAAGACGCCAATGGAACTAAAGATTTTACATAATTGTGATGTTTTAAAGTTAATGTATTACATACAAAAAAATACATTTCTGCAAACTCTTTAGTGTCAGAAAGTACCTTCATCGAAAATGTCACTTCTGTAAAAGTATCAATGTATTATTAGCAAAATGTCCAAGAAGTACTCATAATGCAAATAAATAACCAATGTTCTGTTATGTCGTCATTATTGATATGTAATGTTGTTGGTCTGCTGTTTAGTTCAATTGATGCATCATAGATGCACAATTTTACGTGTTGAGCATTAACGCTTATAAAGTAGCATCAACTGGAGCTACTCTTCTAAAGTAAAGTTTGTAGAAATAAAGTTGGTTGCATTCCACCAATGAGTTAATTGAGGTGAATACCTAAATGAATTAAAATATAAAATACATGGTTATCAATGTCACGTGAGACTGTAACATTGTACTGAGTAATCATGCAATCACTTTCTTTATGTATCCTTTAATTCAATGTTCAAGCATCATCCATGAACATCAAACTTTACCTCAGTGCCCTCCAGTATATTATTAAGGCACTAACACCAATTTTAAAGCAGGAAACAGGCATCTTATTCAGATGTTTTCATTGATGCGGCCACTTGTGTCCCTTCACGGATACAGCAGTATTGACAGCTGTGTCGCTATGGTAATTTACTCCTCAGGTGAGTGCACGTAAGTCGCCGCGAGATGAATACGTACGAGAAGCCCACACAAGCACGCACACATGTACACATGCCTTATTACAGGCTAATAAGATGAGCATGAGAGGTAATGTATAATGGTGGGGGACCATGTCAAGTTCAACTGGAAGGAGTAGGTTGAGTGGGCTGTGTGTGTGTGTGTGTGTGTGGGTGAGTCACTGGTGGGAAGAATGCGTCTTGTTTCAATGCAGGCTCAATGTAAATTGATGTCACAAGCCGAGAGAAGGGCGGACAAAATGCAAAGAGCTGACGGAGCGCCGTCGCGGGGCCAAGGAGGCGTCGGAAGCGGCAGGACCCCACGGTGGTGCGACGTTCTGATCTGATTACAGTGTTGGGCTCAACAATCTGCCAACGTCTAATTAAATAGGCCTGCATTAGCTTCCTCCGCGGCGGGAGGTGTGAGAGAAGGACACTATCTCATCCTGAAATGGGATGTAAAAATAGATCTCACAACTTGGCCCTCGCTCTCACTCCCTCCCTCCTGTGATATCGCTACTTCTCAGTGTGCGACAGCCTCTCCCCGTCGCTTTGAGCTTCTCACTTGCGTACTTTTTTTTCTTTGTATAAATCCTCTAGACATCAATTGAACAAAGCAGGGCTGTTAGGGTTTGTCAGTATAAATGTTGTGAGAGATAGTGTTCATTGGGTGGTTTCCTTGAGGACTTAAATGGAAAAATGGCTCCTGCAGTAGGGAATCTTTGCTGTGCAAAAATGTTTTTTCCCTCCTTTTTGTTTCACAATGTAACAAAGAAAAATTCAAGAAAGTGCCACACGTATAGAGGATGAACATCGCATGCATCCTAAAATAGCCGACACTTTCTGTGGCGGATAAGCGGGCGTGTTGCAGAGGGGAAGGAAGCCGGCTGATTGAAAACAAGCAAATCTCTCAACCCAGCAGGGATATTCAGAAACTAGATTTGAAAATTGTGACCCAAATCGCTGGTTGTAAGATTCCAGCCGGACATTGAATTTGGCCTCCAGCCGGTTAAAGCGGAAGGAATGTGGGGGTTGTGGGGGAAGAGAAAGTCCCACAGCATTGAGAGGACGAGGGCACCGATACGAGCGGGGGGCAGATAGGGAGGAGAGTATGGTGGATGAGGCAGACGGAGGTGCAAGAAGACATGAGTGTGCCAAAGAGGCAGCACTTTGTTGAGCTGAAGCATGTTTGAGAGACTGCCTCTTATCTCAATGATGACAGGCACCCTTTTAAAGGGTCACATGTAACACGCCCGTGTGCTGGAAGCGCTCTTGCGAGACCACCTAAGAGACGCAGAGGACAGGAGCTGGTTGGAGTTAAATACATGCCAGTAAATGGGGAGGTTGAAATGTGATGACTCATAGACCTGCAAGGGTTGACGACAACAACTCCTGTGCATTATTGACTCCACAGCCTGGTTTTGATGCTTTGATTGTTTGTCGTATTATGTTGCAATATGTTGTTGGCTGAATCCACAATGAAGCCACAATTTGAAATCTGACAAAAGACAGTGGATGAATGGCAATACTCACGGAAGTGTTAAAGAAATGCTTCAACATTTTGCAAAAGAAGATCGGTACTACTTTCCTGTGTGTACGATACATGTATGGGCACTATAGTGGAAACAGCTATCCAAAGGTTATAAAATCTACCGACAACAACTTCCACAGCTTCACCTTTATTAACACACCATTAATCCACGTTATTGCGTACAAGAAGGGTGGAGCAACAATTTGCTGTGTTTCCTGGCTCTGGGCCATTGCCAGCCAGCAGCTGTGGACCACAGGAAGTCACTTCACCCAGAACACGACTTCCCAAAAAATGGCACATTTTTGTTTCCATACGTTTTCGTGAGGGATTCAGTGAGTTTTAAAGATGCTGATAGGTGTGATATGTTACCTTTGGACTAAGCCAGGCCTTCTGATTAAATGAACACTTTACACTTTATTGGTCAATATGTTCTGAGGTGACATGGAAGAACATAGAATAATATGATATTGTGGCACTGCAGAGCACCGTATATACAGACCAGACTGGTGATAAAACAATCTTTTTAATTTCGGCAGTAACTTGGTTTGAGACTTGTTTAACATGTTTTCTCTGGAAAATGTAAAATTCCAAATGACAGAGATTATATCAAGATTGTTTTTCTGCTGAGCAATACATGTTCATAAAAACATGAATGCGTTCACATAAGCGTTTTCAGTAACATCCAGCATTTTTCATTCATACTGTACCGCCCTTTACGAGGTATAATTGTGAGTACTGCGCCGCTGCTAACGTCGACACTTCTTCACATTAGAGACGTTTGTTTACTTTATTGCCTAAAAGCCTTTTTTTCCTCTTTTGTAAGTAGGTTGGATAAATTTAGGCGCAGCCTCCCCGAGACAGGTTTTAGAAGATTGTGATGGAGCAAATGTAATGTATCTTTATAAAATTTCCTGTGGGTGATATTTACAATCCCAACACTCATATCACACTGATTTCCTCTAAATACTATTAGAAATAATTTGGGGAAACAGCAACATGCTGGAGTAACTGAACTTCTCTTGCAGCCGCTCGCTCAGTTGGCTCTGTGACCACGATATGAAATTAAAACCTGAGTTGAGAGCCTGCAGACACCAGAGAGACGGTGTAGTGTGGTCTGCTGGGGGTGTGCGGACACAGAAGAGATCCGAGCATGCACTGTAAGAACACATCCCTCCGGCATCATTATATAAGCATACATATGGGACAGCAAAAATGGAAGTCGACACTTTAAATGACATTATTATAAAATGCAATACTCCTGGAATGATCCCTTATTAAATTACGCCCTATGATCCAAGATGAATTTCCCGCTTCCCTAATCCATCAAGAGGGGAATATTAAAAGATAGGCCTCAACTGGCATTAGAGGCTCACTCTGTCTTGACTTTCATTATTCTGCATTAGGGTGCTGCTGGGGGAGAGCCTCTTAATGAGAATTACAATGATTCACTGGCCCCGGCCCCACTTCTGACAAGTCAAATATTAACTCCTCAGTCACAGCTGTCGGAATTAAAATACTTTGTAGCCGCGGACGCGCTAAATTAAATTGGCCTTTTATGTTCCTTACATCGCTGACCCCCGTGGGGCTCCGCCGCCTCGGTCGCCACTGAGGCGGCTATGACAGAGCAAGAGGAGGAGAGCGGGCGCACAGTAGCGTGCTCGCCGCACACACACACACACACACACACACACACACACACATGCAGGCAGACTCACGCACATGCACGAAAACAAACATGTCTGTCCCCTGTGTGTCATTCTGTCATCTTCTCTCGCTCTATTCTCCCTCTTTTCCTTCATTCTTTGTCTCTCACCAGAGGCTGTTTCCTTGGCAGACATCTTCTCTGGGCTGTGTGTTTGATAGCCGGTGTCAGCTACTGTCTGCGTTCCTCTGCGGTGTCTATTTGCAGGGCCTCAGACACTTGTATGAAGGCTCCTCACCTGTTGCCTGCCCCTTCATGTTTAACAGCCAAATAGATTAACATAACGGAGCAGCGTTTACAAAGGGGGGTGGGGTGGGGGGGGGGGGGGGGGGGGGGGCTTGGTTCGGATGTTATTACCGTTTACATGGAGACGACAAATCAAATGTAAGTTGACCTTTAAAAGTTTTATTTCAGTTAATTTGCACTCACTTAAGGAGATGGCTAGGGCTCGCAGACCCACACTCCACTCTGCCTCCCGAATCCCTCCGTGTACGCACAAATGCATGCTGGTCGGTTCCTCCGCCCACCCGCTCGCTTTGGCCCCAAGGTCATGTGCGCCGGCGGTTAGAGTGGGGAGTTTTTTTCTGACTTTTGCCTACCTCCTTCCCCAGCAGCATTTGTGCTCTGCTCACGTTGCCAACCAAGCTCTGAATCCTTCTCCCGCTCTGTTTGAGTTCCTTACAAACAGACAATCGATTTCACAGCGATAGAGAGAGAGAGAGAGAGAGAGAGGATGGAAAGAGAGAGAGAGAGAGAGAGGACGGAAAGAGGGAGAGAGAGAGAGAGAGAGAGAGAGAGAGAGAGAGGAGGGAAAGAGGGAGAGAGAGAGAGAGAGAGAGAGAGAGAGAGGAGGGAGAGGGAAAATATAACTACCAGTGACCCTGCAGTCTGCAAATGTTAGGACTTGAAATCGCTGGATTTTATAAAACACACATACATGCCCCGGGACATGTCACCTCTCCCCTTTCAAAAGTCAACTGAATGAATAAAGAAATGGATGGAGCTGATAGAGAAAACAAAAAAACACCCAAATGGAAGAGAGTGGAGGATTAATTCAGTGGGCAGATGGGTCTTGGTGTCAATTTAAGCTATTCTGATCCACTGAATTGAAACCAGAGCTTCAACCAAGACCCAAACAAGTCACCTTTGACCCTTATGACAGACATAATACTGATATTCTATATTCATTTGCTGCCTCTGCACGCTTTGTTTTGACTAAAACCACTTTTCCCTTTACTGCTCTGGCCTTACTTTAAAACTGCACCTCAGGTCAAATGATTAACATGCTGCAAAATACAATAAAAGACTATAAGGTACAGTGGTTCCATAGTGGAAGCGCTTTGTACTACTTTGTCACACTTTAAATAACTTTTAACTTCTTAATTAAAAGTATCAATCCAGTATTGACCCAGGAGTTACCATTAAGGTTATTAATTACCCCCAGAAAAGTAATTACTTCTAGTTGAGACCATATTTCATGCTTCTCCGTCCCTTTGGGAAAAAAAACTATCCCAAATTGAGTAAGCTATTAAAGCTAAAAACTGTTGTAACCTTAAAATTGAATATTGAACATTTTCATGGTTCTCATTATCTAGTTATAATTAGCTTCAAGTAGTAAAAGCAGCGTATCGTCACGTGTTGAGAACAAAAGTAAGCAGTGAGCATTAAAATCGTTCAAATCAATGTTTCCTGAGGAGATGTGCATAAATGGCTCCATTACTGAGCTTAGAGGCTTCAGCGTGAAGTGATTTGCACGCGACACACCTGCTCTCCACCATCAGTCACTCTTTTAAAGTTAAATAAGCCACGTGAAGGAGTGTTATCCTTACCGGCTAAAGCCCCCATTAATCAGTCCACTTCACCTGTCAATACCGCTACAGGCGCCCAATCAAACAACCATTGCAGCAAAGAGCATCCCAATAAGGGAGATCTTTGTTTTTTATTGAGTTAATCACCCATCGCCCACACACACACACACACACACACATTGCTGCTCAACAGACTTGCACCCGCAGTGTATCTAACTCTCCTCGTGGTGAGGAGTGCAGAGTTCAGGCTCAGCACACATTGTGACACAGAATGTGGAGGAGGCGTAGGATGAAATTATATTATGAAATCGCTTTGCAATTAGGAGACGGATCATAGTTTGAGATTGAGCCCTCGGAAGGTGCAGCCTTGATCTATGCAAATTGATGGCCAATGAAAATAGCACCTGCTCATTGTGAGCGTCATTATCTCCTGATTTATGCTAACAGTGGTGAAGGAGGTGAAGGCGAAAAAGGATCGGACTGAAGTGATGTGATGGACCGATGTGTCATCTGCAGCCGGAGTTGGAGGATATAGCTGTGAGCAGGTGGGAGTGAACGACCCTCTGACAGCCCTTTTCAAAATGACAAAATCCATCCTTTCGTATTGATCAGTTATTCTTCTGTCTTTCATCGGGCATCTTCAGTCCCTCCCGTCCTCTGATCATCCCTCCCCAACCCGCCCAGCCGCTCCCTATTGATCCTCGACCGGTGATTGGTTGAGGTGTAATTTGAGATGGACAGTGACGGATGAGTGCAAACTGCTTTTTCTTTCACTCTCTTCCTCTCCTCTCAAGGGTGATGAAGTCATAATGGCAGTGACAGAGCCAGACAGGGACCCATTGCAATGGAGTGCTGGCCCGAATAACCTTTAGAGCCATCGCAAGACGTCGCCCCGGTCTGTCGCGACGCCTCCTGGGTGCTCCGTGGTCACAGAACTCATATGCTGGCAGCCAAAGTGGACTGAGTGCAGAGAGAGAAGACAGGCTGTACATTAGCTGCACAGTGGAGGAAATCTGAAATTGAGATTTCAAAGAGATCGGCGAAAGTATCTGAAACACGCTTAGGGACATTTTGCAGAATGTTAAACAAAAGTTAATTTTAATTTGCATACCAGGGCAGATGAACTCTATTCAACAATTATATTGCACTACAATACCCCACGAAATGCTAAGCGAGAGCTTTTTCTTTCTTCTTTTTTTCTTTTACAAATACTAGTTTGTAACCCCATTTCACTGTAACAAGGTATCAAATAAAATTGAATTGGAAATGTGTTGGTGAACTAATATGAATAACCACACTAACACTGGGTCACTGGTAAGTAAGTAATTACTGCAAGGCAATTGTATTAGACTGCATTAGTTTTAGCCAAACGTAAGTCATAAACTGGTGGTTTAAGCCGTAGTGACACTTTCCTTTGCCCCGTCAGGAACATATTTTTGTTTGGGAGGCTGAAAAACAAAGAAGATATAAGTCAACAACAAATCAATCAATAAAATAAAAATGTTGTGGTTTTACTTTTGGGGGCATTTAAGTTGTCCATCGTTTGTTATGGTTATGTGCTACACTTACTGCAAGTTCATAAATCGTATTTCATCATGAAGTCAAAAGGATTACAAAATCCACTGGAGATGAGTGAAGGTGTGATGATATGTTTCGTCACTGTAAAATTGAGTTTTGTCATCAAAGTGTTGTTTAAAGGGAATCGTTTCAGATCAGTTGTAAAATGAGCGTGCAGGCCAACTGTGCTTTCTCAGAGCGAAGTTTGCTTTATGTGGATAAAATATGCAGCCCAAAATGCTTCATGCATGCCATTTTGGTAGGTTTCCTAAAGTGCCATGTCTTAAAATGGCCTTCGTCTGTGATTACAGCCAGACATCCCGTTCTAACAGCATCACTGTCTCTGTAATTGCATGCATATTGGATTTTAATAATGGTGTAGAATATTATCAGACAGTGAACACGCTGATAACGAGCCTTGTGCTTTGACTGTTTGACAACTCAATCTTTCACTGCCGTTTACTCTGCCTAATGTCATTGCGGGCGTAAAAAGCAGGAGTGATGGCTGCATTTAGAAAAGAAATCATTTTGACTGCATGTTGTACCCTCTATTTCTTCTTTCCTTCATTCCTCAACAGACTTTTTCATTTCATTCAACCTGCAGCACCATGTGACCAAATGACAGTACAGCAATCATCCCTCGATAAAGAATTGCTACTGCCACTGGTTAAACAGGAGACATTTTGATTAATATTTTCCATTTGTTTAGCAGGCTTTGAGCTAAAATTAGATGTCCACCAAGACAGGACAGCAGTGACTTTGGTTTCCCCCGCCAGGCCAGTCCGACGTGCACACACACCAGTTCCAGGCAGGAGGAGAAGGAAGGAGGGAGGGCTGGAAAGCGGGAGTAATTTCAGCGGATTGTGAGCGGACAGTACCTCCGCTGGGAGAGCTGGCAATCATGGGGGAAACAATGTTTACATCGATCAGCTGTCAGGAAGATTTATGGCCTCATTTTGCTGTAATGGAGAATTAGTGGGGAGATTATCAGCGACTCAACACCACCGCTTGTTACCCATGTCCAGGCCTGGCAATTTGTCTCTCCCCAGGAGCGGCCCAAACACTTGTGACAGCACCAGCACTTGGCCTAATTCAATCAAGAGAAAATGTTGGAATTAATTTGTTACAAGAAAATTTAAATATGTTCCAGTAGAGCAGTGGCCTATAGCCACTTGAAAAAGCAAAAAGGGGGGAAAGAGAGCAGGGGAGAGAAAGCGTCTGATTTATTGTGCCGGGCAACATATTGATCCAGTTCGATCGTGGCCTGCGCGCAGAGGGTTTAATGTGTAATAATTTCCAATTTAAAGCTCCTTCTCAAGATCACGGCTGTAAAGAGAGAAGAGGAGAAGGCAGGTCTGGGATGCGCAGCCAGCCCGCTGATTAAGGACCCTGTTGCTAAGGCTTTGCCAAAAGCTCTGTTTGAATGTAAATGGGAGGTTATCTGTCCCGGCATCTCCCATGTGCCTAAAAAAGACTTTATTTGTCTGTCGTGAAGGTGATGCTCCGGCCGTGTAATAACACACGAGTAGGAATAATTCAAGATGTGTTTAGTAATTTACACAACATAAGCTGCTGATGGTCAAAGATAAGCAAAGATTACAGGTTTTATAGAGTAGTATAGAGTAAATACATCATATCGAGGAGATGTGGCTGATAATACGCAGAGAAAGAAAGAAGGATCTCATCGTGTTCTCCCATCACCTTTTTTTTTTGCAGGCTTGTCAGTTCAGGTTTTGGCATAAAGGTACGAGCCAAAGTAGGTGGTTTGGGTTGGGGTCATCTATTAAATGGATGTTTTGTGTTTTTTTTTTTATCACTCTGCCAAGGTACTCCTGGTGTCTGCGGGATACATGATCACCGTAAACTACCCCCTTCCCCAACCAAGCCAGCCTCTGCCTCTACCAGGGCCCCGAGGACTGCTGTCAGCACGCTGACCTATTGATCAAGCTGTCGGTGTGCAGCAAAGAGTCCTCAGTGTGAGCAGGCTGAGGTTAACAGAACACAGCGAGATAGCTTGATAACCATCGGATATATCTGCAGTCAGATGACAAGGGGCATGTTACTCGATGCTCAACGTTGGATTTCGTTTCACCTCACGGGCTGTGCTTTATTTTTTCAGTCCTATTCTGTACTATACTATTTACCCCAAAACAAGCCAAAGAAAATGTACCTGCGTTTTTACCAACCAGTGTAGATGTGAATAATGAATAATGTGAAAAGAATGCATTAAGTGTGCTTTCTTTATACCCATTATTTACTGTACCTGTGCCGTAGATGAATATCTGCGGGTTGCAGGATCCCTGGAGTTTTCCCCATAAAGCAGATAACAAGTGTTCTTTGCCGTTGAAGCGGATAGCCCACTATTAACACAAGAGCTGTTGGAAACCTCCTGGCAAAAGGGAGCGCAGAGACAGCAGGCTCAAAACACACACACACACACACACACACACACACACGCTCCCTCTGAACTCTACCTTTGGGCGTTCTGTGCCGAACGAGCAGCCTGTTAAGAGCGAAGCAACAAATAAACGCCTCACTTCCCTCTCCTCTCCATCCATCTCTCTGTGTCTTGCTATGAATGTGTGTGCGTACCTGTGTGCGTGTTTGTTGAAGGCCATTCCAGGCCAGGGACGCAGTTAAATGAGGAGGAGAAGCCGGCTCCGCCGCTGTGACCTCTGCAGGCCACATTCTCCTCCAGCTTTATTTATTAACTTCTCAAGGCTCTTTCTCTATTCCGCTCTGATTTTGAATTTTTTCTCTCTGTAGGAGAAAACAGCCTACAAGACACTGTCTGTTCCCGACTGTTGACGTTTCTGTGAAACAGTTTTTACAAATTAGTTAACAGGCGGGCTCTCAAAAAAAATTCAATGCATACACATTAGCATGAGTTAAATGATGCCTAATTAATTTCCGCTGCCATGCATAAATTTGGGCTGCCTTCCCTTGCTGCCACAGGAGACCAAGACAAGGGCGATGATTTCCAGGCTCCCCATAAATAAATGAATAAACATCGAGAAGGGCCAGAGAGAAGCTGGTCTCACAGAGTAGCCAGGTGTGCAAGGTTAAAGACCAACTATGTGGGCGTACACACACACACACACACACACACACACACACACACACACACACACACACACACACACACACACACACACACACACACACACACACAACCAGCAGGAGCAGGTGCAAATACAAATGATCTTTGAAACTCACCAGAGGTGCCAGGCTAAAGCACCAAGGCACAGCACCAACTGCACAGCACGGCAACAGATACACAATGTTAACAGCATCATTTGTGAACATCACACCTCCAGAAATGCTAGTCACCGGCACGGTGTTTTGTGTGTTCCTCGTTATCAATTCCACCTGAGCGTCCCGCTACATCCAAATCCCACAGAACTGTTGAGAAGAGTGTATGGAGTGGATGATAGCGGTGGCCTCTCTCTTGCCTAATTTGTAGTAATTGGTAGCTCATTAGGTGAAGCAGGTCAGTGTCACAGGGAGCAGGCTGTCAGGGCGTGAGGTTAATAACAGAGAGGAGACAGACAGATAGATTAAAAACTCTGCCGTCTGCCATGCTTCTCCTCGGCTTGCCAAGGGTCCGGCTGTCCACCATATGCAGAACTCTGAAAATATCCATCCCGGCACTCATTTGAAAAAAAGTAACCGCAATGAGCCCTTTTCATGGGGCAGATCCCTTTATTAACTAATCATCAGTGTGACGGTGAATTCGGCACAACCATTTAGATTCCCAGTGTGTGGTCAGTCCAATATCGCCTATATGGAAATTTGCTACAAGATATGAGGGAGCTGCTGCCGGGTTGCCTTGACACCCACCCGGCCTTCTCTTGAGCATACAAATACATTTGTTAATTTCATTGCACATCGAATTTCCTTCTGTTGCTGTTGAGTTTCTCTGTACCACATACTCTGGTTTTTGGTTGGTTATTCACGGTAGTCCGTGATTTAACATTGAGTTGTGTTGAACTAACAGTGGCAACCAGAGATGAAGAACAACTAACGTTAGAGGAATCACTTCCTCACAGTATCCCATGAAATCAAATTTTGTGTAAGTTAAAAATGTATTGGTGTTCTGTGGGCCTACTTTTTATTCACAGGCCTTATTGCCACGTTTTGTTCTCTGTCACAGTCATTAAAGCAAAAAGAGCATGAGTGCACATTCGGTGTATTTTCATTTACTTGCAATGCAAGGACGTGCTATCGCTATGAAGGGCCCTGCCTTTGTTATATCCATGGGTTTCATAGAAACCTCCTAACCATCATTAGACATTATAATGTATCTTTTTGATAAGCCTTAGAGTTGCTAAAATGTTGTCTTTAGCCGTCGACAGAACCAAGCTAGCTGTTTTTGCTAAGTTATGCTAAGCTAACTGGCCACTGCCTCCAGCTACGCACTTACCACACAGGCATGAGAGGAGTATCAAATCGGAACAATGCTTGAAAGGGTATTTTCCAATATGTCTAACTATTCCTGAATCACTGATGGTAAGCATCAGTGGTGTTAAGCATCCTTAGAATAAATGCTCCAAAGTTGAAATAACATGGGTTTCTTTTCCACAGCATTCATTGACCGAATGAATGATGTCACATTGAGTTACTTCGTCCCCACAGTCTTCATTCTCCGTGTTTGAATATGTGACACAGTAGGAGTTTGGTTTGGGCTGCTATTTATTTCTCCAGAAATGACCACAATATGCATCAAGCGAGATCTAGTGGGAGGAGGGAGCATCGACCTGATAGTGAGAGGACAATAGGACAATAAGATATTCAGACCTGTGGCTGCACTTAGCGTGTGGCCTGATCGGACAGTGGACGGCACTTCTACATCCAGGTGGTTTGAACATGAGACAGAATCCTACCAGTCCTACTGTAGTGTGTGTCTGTGTGTGTGTCTGTGTGGTCACACTGCTGAGAAAACTGCTCCTAATGGATCACATAAAGAGAGTAACTATGTAACTTAAGAGTGACAGCTTAATGAATGAAACTGATCTTGTAAGAGCTCTTATGGTTATTTAAATCTAACCCAGGAATCTTTTTCATTTATCCACCTTACATAGGCCTTTTCCCATCATAACTTGGAATGGATTACTGTACCTAATTTAGATTGTGTTTCATCAATTTTCTTTTGCAAAGATTCAGACCTCTGGCATGAATTGTGAGTAATTATTGGCTGCCAGTTTGCCCAGACATAATCGGGTACTTTTGACAGGTGAGTTATTAAATTGTCCTCTGTACCTGATAAACATATTAATTTATTTCAAGATAGATAATTTCATCAATGCAGTAGTCATATCATATACGGGGTAGACAGTACCCTCTCCTTTTTAATTATACAAATATCACGCTTGTCAAAATGACAGATATTTAGACATTTAACTGCTTCAAGGCCTATTCTCCTCAGTGAAGTTTTGATTAAAATAGAGTAACATTGCTCACACAGCAGTCTTGGTGTACATACTCATTTCTATGAGCAGTGTTCGTTGTATTTCCCTGTGTATTTATTCAAATTATCCAACAGCCATTCACAAAGGAAACTGTCCAGAATTAATAATATCCCTCAAACATGTTTCTAATCTGCATTTAATTGAAAATATTGTATTTGGGTAAAGACGTGACTCCTAATGTTCTTGTTGTACACATTGCTAGACGAATCATTCATGTTTAAAGATTCAAGCATACAATGCATCCACTAAAAATCCTTTATGCAAACAAAAAGGTTGGATGTTGGTCACAATAGGCCACCGTGTTACACGGCAGAAAGCTCTTTTTGAAGCCCCGACCCACCAACAGTTTGTGTGTGCGCTCACTACATGAAATTTCTGCCACTATTACTGCAAATTAACTGCCGTAGTTGTTGGTCTTCAGATGAGAAGTGTCACTGATGTTGTATCTGTGACAGAGGTGGCACAGCTTTCGCATGCTGATCAATTCCACCACATCTGGGTTTTCCCTCTAATTGACGGGTTACAAGGTATTAAACCATTCAAAAACCAAAGTGGGGGAACTTCTGGTATTTTATTTAAGATCCACCGTACAGCATGTCCACCCTTACAGTGACAGTCATTTAGGCATTGCCGGTGCAAAGTTTACAGATATGTTTGGTGTTATCTCCTTTAGGTCAGGGCTAATAGAGTAATAATAGAATAGAGGGAGAGCATGAGACTTGGTGATAGTAAAAACGTTTCCCTCTGCTTGATCCAAAAGGCCCACTATGTAAAACAATCAGTCCGCCTCAGCAGTATTTGTTTGGTTGTGTCCTTTTAGCACCGGACACAAGCATATTAGACACTAACAGCCCGTGTGCATCCGAGCCTCAGTTTGCATCTTTATTCTTGACTCGCAACCACAGATGGGCTACTTTAAATTCAAAGCTTTTGCCTGATTTTCGTGATAATCAGTGTGGATATACACACATTTCAGCTCTCATATCATCGGGGGAAGAACAAGACAACGGGACTCGTTCACTAGGCATGCTGACAAAATGAGAAAATATGTCAATCCGAAAAACGGCTGCATCATTAACATTTCCCCGGTGTGGAGCTACTGTCTTCCTGTTGTTAAGTGTTTCTGGCGACTGTAAGCTGTGTTTTGAGTATGATGACCCTGCAGAGATGGACTTCGGTGTGCATATATACGCCCAGCTGGGTAGCCTCTGTCCAGGCATTGTTCTAGGGATTCAAATGTTGTTCCTGGACAAAAAGAACTCTGGGATCAGCTCTGATGTTTACACAGCTCATCAGCTGTGTTAGTTTAAGTAGAAACAGACATCCAGAAGCACACATGCACATGCACGTCCAAAAAGGCTGTCAGCCAAATGACTGAAGTTTCAAAGGAATTGTTCAAACATTTGGAAGATGTGCTTGTTGGCTTTCAGGGGGACAGTTAGACAAGAAGGTCTCACGTAACTGGCAGTTGAGCGTACAGCATGAAGACTGCAAGCAGTGGGAAATTGCCAGCCTGGCTTGGTGCTGATTTACCAACGAGCAGGTCAAACGCTCACTAATTAACCCAATATATCTCATTTGGTAAATCCGTACAAAAACATGCACAATTTTGCTGTTTTGAGACAGGCTATTTAATGTCTCTGAGCAGTTTCCAGGCAACCAGAGAAGACTGGGAATTCAAGTTAAACAATTAAATAATCATATTTTCTCCTACAGTCAGCATGACCTTTTCAAATGATCGAATTTTCTACTTAAGCGATGCAAGACTTTGTTCATTCATTCATCACTTCTACACCGCTTATAGAGGGTCGCGCGCGGTGGGGGGGGAGTCAATCCCAGCAAAACATGGGGCGAGAGACCGTGTGCGCCCTGGAACTGGTCGCCAGTCAATCGCAGGGCTGACACAGAGACAAACAACCATTCACTCACACGTTCACACACCTACGGGCAATTTTAGACTCACCAATTGACCTGATCCTGATTCTGGCCTTCGGACTGTTGGAGGAAGAGAACCCACGCAGACACGGGGAGAACGTGCAGACTCCACATGGAAAAGGCCACTGGGTGACTTAAGATTAATTGTGTTAATATTGTTTTAATTGGATAATCAGATCTCACGTATTGTCTGTCAACTAACCCGAGTGTCATTCCGTCCCAGGGCTCTGGGGAACACACTTGAGCCAAGACTAATGAATTGTTTCATTTAATCCTTTGTACTGTATTGCGTAACACAATGCGGTGCTTAGACAAATTATTATTTTGGGATCTCTTTATCCAGTAGTCTTTTCAATTTGGACATCTGGGGGTTTGGGATTCCCTGCTCGAGGTGACCCCAGCAGACCAGGCCTTGGCCCTGAAGCGGTGTGATTGACGGCTAGGGCTGACCTCATCTGTGGAGGTGTGTCCCCCCAGGATTGATCACTATCACACAACACGGGATAGAGGGGATGAAGCCCTCACTAACATCAGCATTGACGCGGTGCTGCAACACATCAATGGTTGCTCCTAATCGTACCTTTACTTTCTTTCATTCTATCGTCTCAGCACTTTGCTTTGGTTTTCTTAAATTCTTACCTGGTAGTTCATACTTTAATTCCTCAGTCAATGGTTTCTGCTATTTATATCATTGTCACAGGCCTTTGCATACTCATGCGAGGCAAATGCCTCTTCCACATTCCACATCCCATTGTTGCTGAAAACTCCGTTCAACTCTCACCCTCTGCTGCAAACACGCAAGTTGCAGGCAGTAACTTGATAGTAAATCGTCAAGTTTGGAATGAAAGCAGAACATAAGGTGCACGCTGATCATTAGGTATCAATTAATCACTCAATTATCTTAATGGTTCGCTGTGTCCGTTGAGGCAGGCAGGATCTAAGAAAGCAACATCAGTTAAAACAGTCTAATGAACTGAGCTGAATTCATCATGAAACGGCGAATAATTAGCCAGCATGTCATCGGGGAATACTTCAAAGGGAACCTCAAAGTGGTTCTGCTCAGTGAAGCTTTCCCTTCAAAAGCAGAACATAAACACACTGCTTAAGACTACACACGCAGGAAAAGCTGTCCCTCATGCCTTTCATTTAAAGCAATAAATAATGATTCATCACCAAAAAAAAGTTTAGAGACGGTGCATTTGTTTGCATCAGAAGACGTTGACCTTTGAGGTGCTTTTCGAAGATTAAAGTGACACAGCAGCCCCACATGCTCACAATCAACAAATTAACATCAACCCGCGGCCCGTCACGGCTTTGGTTGACGGAGAGGATCGTTTCATTCTTTTGGCTAAGCTCTGCTGGGACCCCGGGTGAAGTGGCACGCGTGGCAGCTGAGCCAAGAGACCGGAGGATCACTGGTGGCTCCGGTGCTGGGGACCGCAACGTAATTAAAATGACACAAACAAAGTGAATCTAATTAGGGATCCCTGCGCTCTAGCTCGTTAGTGGCCGACGCTGCTAAATTATTTTCCTCCTCGGAAATGAATGAGGCCACTTGTCTTTGCAGATTTGGGGGCCGCGAGGTGCTCGAGGATGGAGCATTCGCTGAAAGTAATCATCGAAGTGTAACTAGCACAACCGAGTGGCTCCGGCACAAAGTCACTGGCGTCCACATTGGTCACACACCTGAAAAAACGTGTTTTGCCAGCTTGATTGAGGCGGTGACTGTGAGAACGTACGTTTTCCAGCTCTCCCATCAACACAGAAAACACGTAGATCGTCGGAAACAGTTGGACCTCCTGTGTGTTTCTGTCTGTCTGTTCGACACCTAAACTCTCTCACACGCACGCACAATTTCTTTGCAGTACTCCACATCCACACCACTTAGACCCCCCCACACACACACACCCTGGTTGGTGTGGCGAGGTAAGTGAATCCAGTGGCGGATAGTTTTGAGGGAGCCAGGGGAGCCATTGAGAGCCCATTAGGAGGTTAAGTGGAGGAAGCTCTCCATTGTTCTGCAGTTTGATTCCTGGCCTGTGACCCGTACTCTTCTGGCCAGAGCCTGGGAAACCCTGTTAGTGATGATGAGGGGGGGGGGTAAAAGATGACCACACACACACACACACACACTGCCGATGTACACGAGGCTGGAACCGCACGGAGCACTGACAGTTGGACGACTCTCTGAGGACCGCTGGCTGTCTGTGAGGGCGGAGGGGTTTCCGGCCAGGCGACAGTAGCGGCTCGTAAGGGCGAAAAAAGGGCAAACTCTAAACTTTCTATTTACACAAAGAAGCTCTGCAATAAGGGACCTGGGTGAAAAATAGTTATTCATGGTTAATAGATCATTATCTGCTAATAGTAAGACTATGTTTGGGTAGATTATGGATAATCCCTTCAATGGTAGTTATTCTCCTCCACTGTGACTTTTTTTTGTTTTTTCTTGACCATCTCACTTATTGAAAAAACAAGACGCACAGCCAGCAGCTCTGTGAGGCTGTAGAAAATTCTGACATCGGCACGCTAACGTGCTAACAGTGACCCTGCTAGCATGCTCATGTTTAATGTTTACCACGTTGTCCATCGTAGTTTAGCATTTTTATTTTATTTTATCCTCAAAAAGTGGCAACTAAGTCTGATTTATTGTTATTTGTCATTATGTCATACATCCCCTGGGAACTATGAATCTTGTTGCCAAGTTCCATGATTGGCTATTCAATAGCTTCAGGTTTTTTTTTGGGACCAAAGTGACCAACAAAGCCGCTGTGATGGTGGTCTACAAAGAAGACTAAGCCTGGGATGAGCATTGTCCAGATGCATTTGTCACATTCAGGCAACCCAAAAGTGCTTCTTATTAATAGCTTATAACAGATAATTAAACATCTCACGGCTGTTTGAGGTAGGGGGGGGGGGGGGGGGGTTACAGTGGGAGGTGTATTTCAGCGTGTGGAGGCGATGCTAAGAGGAACACAGTACGTAGAGGCGATGTTATTGAATGAGAAGGGGAGAAGGCGGCGGCAGAAAACGAGGAGCACCGGAAAGTAGTGTGGAAGATGGCAGTAGAGTGGGTGGAGGTGGGAGGGGGGTTAACGGGGGAGACAGCGGGAGGCGGAGGCGGGGGCTGGATGTCTTGTTTGGCTGATAGTAATCTGACAGCTATTAGAGAGGGGAGAGTTAGGGACCTGCTGGCTTGGGGTGGCGGCCGGTGGCTGATGGTGGTGCTCCGGAGGGGGGGTGTAGGTGGGGGGGGGGGGGGGGGGTTGTAATGGGGGTTCTGGGGTGATGTGATATATGCCCCCCTTCACACTGAAACCAGCCTGAGCATGTGCGTGCGCGCGTGTGTGTGCGTCTACATTACTTCATTCATCAACATTCAATTCTCTCTGAGCCTCAGTGTCCTCCCTCTCATCTCTTTACCCCCTCCATCTCTCGCTCTCCCTTTCCCTCACCCTTTCCCTCCCCCAGTCTCCCCTTTTCCTCCAGTGTAGCGGGTGCCACTGTACATTTCAGTGTCTTGCTGTGTTACAAGGCCTGCCCTTAATTTGACAGTGTCACAGGGATCCATCTTCATTCTCTCACTCTTTTCATAATCTGATCCTCTTCCCCTAGCATGCAATTAGTGCCCCTCCCCTTCTTTCCCTCCACCCATCACTCCGTCCTCGGTCTCCTCGTGCCCCCACCCTCCCTCTCCCCCACTAGCAGTGTGCCTGCTGCCCCCTTCGAGCGGCCCGGATGATTGCTACAGCTTCCCCTGTGCAATCCATTTAGAGCCGGGGCCCCGTAATGAATATGTACATTGAGAGGGACCTTGGCAGGGGGGAGGGTCACGAGCAATCAACCTTGAATTCAATTATGCCAGTGAAGGTTAATGACTGTGCTCAGTGGTCAGAGGCACGCGCCACATCGCCCATTAAAGCAGCTTGTCAGAACTGACAACATGGGGGCAGGGATGCACTCGCTTGAAGGGAGAGTGTGGGTGGGTGCAGAGAGAGAGAGAGAGAGAGAGAGAGAGAGGGAGAGAGGGAGGCAGCAAGGTGTACAGAAAACAAGCAAGAAGAAGAGATGAGAAAGAGTTGGCCAGGTGGATGTCCGCCAGAGGAGGTAGATGAGGGAGGCGGAGCGAGCCGGTCAGCAGGGGCGGAGTCACGCGGAGCACGCAGCCGGACAGGGAGATGAAACAGTTGCAGCCAGAGGTGCTGTAGACGACATTGAGTTCTCCCGGACAAATCAGGTGTTAAAGTTCTCCAACCTCCATCGCTGCTGCGTCTCTCTCTCTCTTTCTCTCTCCCTCTCCCCCCCTCCCTGCTTCCCCCCCCGGGGTAAAGCTGAGCGCGCTGGCTGTAATATGATTAGTCTACATAAAGACGTGTCTGGAGTGTAATTCACTGCTCACTAATGAGGCCCTGTCTGAACCCAGGACGGATGAATCCCCCCAGGTTGCTCACGCTCACCTGCTGCCCGACTCACCCCCTCCCACTCCGTCTCAGTCAGACCTTTCAGTCACGAGCAGGCCCGCCACCTCACCCTCACTTCTCCGCAGTGTCTCTCGGCGGCACCTCACCCACAAGAGGATGCCCAAATCACACCCTGTGTCCCGCGGTGTCTCCTTCATCATCGACTGTCTTTTGCTAACTTAATCTCTCACCGCTTGTGCTGCCACAGCGGCTTTAAAAACGCACCGTGTCCAAGTCAGCCCATATTTCCCATTGTATTGTTACTGTGGGGATAAGTGTTTTGATGAAATCAAAAGGAAGAAAATGAAATAAACATGCAAAACGAAATGAAAGAGACTTTCTTTATTAAATGGACTGGCAGAGGTGAGGCCTCTTTGACTTGTCCCTGCCCGAAGATCTAGAGCTCTGCTTGGGCTCATCAAGGGTTAGATGTCAGAGAGGCAGCCATAAGCACGGCCTTGGTAACCTTTGCAAGTTTGTATTAAAATAGTAAAATTATTTTCAAGGCCAGACGACCAAGTGTTATAATGCCAGACTGGGTGTAACATCAAAGCCTTCTTCTATGAATCATGCTATGGCTGCTCTGTATCTCTGGCAGACAATCTAATTGAACCCCTATTTCTGTTACGGGGGATTAAATAACCGCTATGCATACACACGAGCCCCTTGCAGTGTAAGAATCTCCATACACACAAACACGGCATATTCGTGGTGGTGGGAGCAGCAGGTTGGGGGCCATCTGGACGTAGATGCTAGTAGAGAGATAATGACATTCTTCGTGGCTGAAGGCTTTGATGGTGATACAATACAGTCCTGCTGTACTGTCTTCTGCCTTCCTCACACCAGGCTGCCGGCTTTCTCTATCAGCATCTAACCAGTCGTCCCTAATGTGGCAGTCAGTTGAGAACATCAATGTAACATGCTTCTACATAGATCTAATTTTAATCACAAGATGTATGCTTAGTGGGCCCAATCGCCTTTCATTCATCAGATGCAAACTATATGAAAGAGGAATACTGCATGCAGGCGGTAGACAACTGATTCAACATGAATAAGAGCACCACAGTTATATAATGTATGTTTCAATCTGCATTTGTTTTCCTCAAAGACATAAGAGTGGTTACAAAACCTCTGAGGAGGAGGAGACGGGTTGGTTCCTACAAGGTTTACTTCTTTCAACCATTACTACAAAATCTGCCCAACTTTAACTTCAATAACCTACAGTAAACCTGACAGTAAACAGTGTTGATATCTTTCTTCTTTTTAGAAGAAAAATGACATTCCTCGATGGTAATTGGAACATCTGTCCGTATGTATTTCAGGTGTAATGTTTGTCAAATGCTGCCCGCCGGTTTCCTAATAAAAAGGCAGAGAGTATCCCGGGGGTTTAGCAGAGCTTTTGTGTTAAAAACAGCTGCCTATTGTGGCAGAAAACGAGATTGAGAGTGGGGAGTGAACTGAAAGGGCTCTCACGGAGCTGCCAAGGTCATATCGGATCGCTTTTAAAATGTTCTAAAATACATAGCCTCCTTAACAACTAACTAAATGAGCTGTAAGAGGCTGAAATGCTCTGTAGAGCTAAATTGAACGGTAGATGATAATGATTAGTTTAATTTCTAACATTACACTATTAAAAGGAATTTTCATCTCACCGGTTGTTCATACAAAAATATTGATTCGATCATCTTCAACAATGAATACAAGTTTTCTCTAATTGTGAACCAAGCTGTGGTTGCACAATAAGAGTCCATACAGAAAACATCAATCTGTTCACTAAGGTAACCGTGTTACTGCGGCTGCAATGTGTTTCATATTAGGAACCTGAAGCTCGGGTAAACACAGATTAGGAAGGTCAAACAGATGACCTGGAACTTTAGCAACAAACAGGGGATTTGTTAGCAGCATTTAATTAATACAAATGTCCTCTTTGAAATGGGTTGGACCTGACGGTGAAGGTAAATGATTTATGAATGTAACATCCGGGGTCGTCGATGTTGTGATGATGCTTACTCCATTTCGGGCTGTGCGTGTGTGCGTGTGTGGTTCTCCGGCTGGCCAATATGTGAATCCCTCCTACACCGAGTCATGCGGTATCCATCACGAGAGAATATCCAAAAGCAAATTTAAGGACGGGGAAGGAAAAGTTTGCCACACCAGCATCCTCCTTAAATAGTTTATGTTGTTCACCGATGAAAAAAATATCAAATTCGAGATGAAAATGTATGGAAATTAGATCAATGCTATTACGGCGGCGACTTTTTAAAGCAATATATTCTTTGCAGCGACAGTCTATGTGCAGATGATAAATAGAAGGTAGTCAGAGAGAGTTGCGAGGGTCCTTCCTCCTGTGGAGCGGACCTACGAATCTGTTATTGCATTTCAGCCTAACAGGATCAGCATGCATACTAAAAAATTCAGCTTCCACAGAAAACCCCCATCCCAACATTCCCAGCATTCTCTCCCTCTCTCCCTCACTCTCTTTATTTGTCGTCAAGAATCTAATACCGTTTTCACCACGGTGGAGTGTCAGGTTATTGTAAATAAGATGAGATTTTCCTGAGGAGTGTGTATGTGTGTGTGTGTGTTTATATATTCACAAAAAGGAGACAGTAGAGCTTTATAATGTTGATTTATCAGCTTGTCAGCATCAAGTATCTTTTAGACACTAATGCGTCTGTGCATGTGTGTGTGTCTGTGTGTGTGTGTGTGTGTGTGTGTGTGTGTGTGTGTGTGCGTGTGTGTTTGAGTGGAAGCACCTCATACACAGGTCTTGTGGCCTTGCTCTGATCTTGTCACAGTCCTGCAATCTTTAGCGTGTTGATGGTCGGTTCAGTCACATCAAAACAGCTTTTATTCCGACAGTTCATCCCCAGTTAGTCGGCTGGCTCTCCGGTTTTGGATTTCCAATCAATGTGCTGATTCTTATACTTATTCATAACCGATTGTTCTGTCCGTCTTCACAAGCTCCTTTGAAGGCACAGCATTGATTTTGAATTTCTCACAATCAGCTGTTGAGGTTCTTCTTTCACGAGGAATTAATTGTTTACGTGTAAATCATATAACCATTGGAAGTGACGCCTCTATTCTATGACTGTCTCGTCCCACAAAATAGTTAATGTGAGCTGCTGTGTACTTTTCTGTAATCACAATCTGGAAATGATTATGTGACCCAATGGTTGGAAAAGAAGGAGGATTTGCAGAGATGTTAGATTTGGTGTGTATGTGTGTTAATCATCTTTAACTGCAAAGCCAGTTGAAAAAGAGACTACTTGAATACGGATATGTAGATATCTTTTTTAGTGTTAAATTATGGGATGGATTACGATATAAAATGTGTTTGTTATTAAACTATTTTTTGTTAAAATAGTAATCGGACAGAGTTTACTTATTGAAGCAGCTCTCTTTCTTTCTTTGTATTTTACTTTCATCTATTGCATTGCAGCAATGATTATATATATATACTAAAGACACATATTTGTGTGAAGTACTAAAATCCGAGAACAAACAACATTGAGTTTTTATTGTGGGGTTTCTTTCTACCTCGTTCACACTTTGTTTTCTTCTTGTCTTTTTCTGTGTACTCTGAAGACAAAACATCTGAAACACGTCCTTGAAGCAGCTCTTGGATGTTTTCCTCATCTGAATCATGCATTTACGCACAATATATATAAGCATCGTATTACACAATCAAGTTAGCATACTGACAAGAATTCGTCAGCAGCAACAGTCGCCTGACGGCTCGCTTCCCGGGACAATGAGGTCCTCAAATGAATGCAGGGAAGTGTGATAATTACTGCTATTCTGAGACACAGAAAGCAGGAGAAGGAGGGAATTATTGTTCTGGAGCTAGGGAGGGGAAATACATGTTTCCTCTCCTGGACCTAAATATTTACTCTCCTCTACGGCCAGCTGAGTCACGCTCAGGCGGCGGTGCACACGGAGCCGGAAGTGCCCCTCGCCGGGACAATGTGATGCCTAAAACTCTGCCTCCTAAATCATGGCTGCCATTATTGCTCGGCGGAGTTTACCACTCTCGCATATACGCGCACATGCTCTTGCCTACGCACACATACACCATTTCCCTCTCCGAGACTCACACACACACACACACACACACACACACACACACACACACACACACACAACTTCCTGATCTGATTAGTGGACTGCGGTGCCCTGTTAGCGCGATGATAACCCGTTTCCCACTTTCCCAGCAGGCCGCTGTCGGGCCCTCATGCTGCACGGGGTCCTGCCTCCGTTGCAGCCGGGGATAAAAGATTGTAGGAAGTGACACAGCGTGTGTGTGCCATGTGCTTTTTACTTTTTTTTTTGAATAATCTAAATAAGCGAGAGCATTTTGCAATAACTTCCCCACCTTGAATTCCAATTATTTTTTGAGTAAAACTTGTTTTTAAATGCATGTTCCCAAAGAATAAAAACACGTTTTAACATTAAGCGCTCCTGAACAGAATTCTGCCTCTTGAACTGAGACAATATGGGGTAACAGGTGGTCAGATATTTTCTTCATGGGAAGAAGCAACCTGATGGAGAATTGTTATTGTAATATTAGAAAGTGCTGAGTGAGTTTAACAATAGAAGAAGGGCTTTCTGAGCAGGGCTTTGTGTTGACCGTGGTGACTTGCAAGCTGAACTCCTTCTGTCACCAATATTTGGGGTTTTCATGTTGTTTTTCTTGTTTCTTCCTCGAGTGTGTGGTCAATCTGTCTTCATGACCCCAACACACAAACACACACACATGCGCTTCGCTTAACAATAATGTGACGCCTGTACCGCCTCATCTGCTTCCAACGCCAGTATCTCAGATGCCAGAGCAGTTGCAAAGCAATAGCCATAAATCCAAAACACAAGGGACACAAATGACAACTTCTGAGGGGAAAACATTACGTTAAATAAATTAGACCATTAATTCAGAAAGGAAATTTCCATTCAAAATGAGATGATGTGAATGAAAAATTGGCCTTCATGGTGGATTCAGGTAGTAAAAGAATCCATGTTCATTTCCTTCCCTGCAGAGTTATATTGTTCACTTAGATTTCCCATTTGACCAGAGACATCCAATGGGGAGGAACTGTCCTAGGATACCACGATCCTTTTGAGGAACAAAGAAAGAAACACTTACCTGAATTTTGGCTGAACGAATGAGAAAACATTGGAGAAACACCTTCTCATTCTCAACGTGTCGGGATCAATACGGATGGACCCAGGAGACTGCTGTTCATGTGATGCAATAAGCATCATGACATTTAAGTTATCTTAAATAGCTTCTTTTCATACATCTTTTCATGTAATTTTCGAAAATACATGGATAAAACCAAATTCGGTGTAATAGAGTTACCCCACAGTGCCATACGAGCAAAAATATGCACAGTTTATACAGAGTACTTATTTTTTCTGCTGTGGTGGGATCAGTGGCCGCAAACCATTCTTTTTGCCCTTTTGTCTTTTTCCACCGGTCAGCTGAATGTTTGTGCATCAGTGAATCTGTCTTTTTCAACAAGTGCATGACCCTGACTTTCAAATCTATTTGAAGGCTCATGGCAGAGCTAATGCTAACCGCTATACTCACTGCTGCAATGCCGAATGAGGAGAAACGAGACAATAAATAATAAATGGTGCTCTTTAAGCTGTGTTCTTAACATCAAAAAGTAATGCCTCTCTCTAATATGCATCTAACATCCCATATTTAGTCCCCAGTGGAATCTAATGAATAACAGAGCTATTCCAATTAGGTGCAGGAAGTTACTGTTAATTACATTCCTAAGTTCTATTATGTAGTTAGCATGCATTAATCACTATGTTATTTTTTCAAATGCTATTTGTGGTTAAAGCCGAGTCAAAGTGTATTTGAGGTGGATTACGGCTCAACTGCTGGATTTAAAGTTCTCAGAAAAACTGCAATGGACTGTAATGCGTTGGGCTGGTTACCAGACAAGAACAAACACATTGTTAGAGCAACATCATTCAATAATACGCATTCAGATTCATATTGTTAGAGTTCAAATACGGAATTATAAAAGCAAAGACCAGACGAGGCAAAGTCTATTATTATACAGCTGCTCCAGATCCAAACCCCTTTCACCCAACTGACAAAAGGTTTTGTGACCACGTAGGCATGGTTACTAAAACGGAAATGTTGACGTTAGATGAATAGTGGAGGGATCTGCCAAGTTATTGCAACTCTTACTGTTTGGAAAATTAAACTTTTGTTATACTACATTTAATGGTTGTCAAAACATTTTACTGAAAACAAAAAAATATTTAGTCAGCCTTGTGGTGTTGCTAGGAAAAATGAGAGGATCACCAAAGTCATCGGGATGAGCAGCAACTAATGTCTGTACACAATATTTGGGCAATGCGTCTTGTGGATGCAGGGAACTTCCAACATGGGAAAGGTTTCACCTAAAGGGACGGATTAAAAATGGGAGAATCCCCATAATCAGTAGAAAATTTATCCTCTGGGAGCCCTGAATGTTGGACCCGATACGGTGGTCGGACAGACGGAGTGACGGACTGAGGTTTCCATCCACCGAGCGATGCTGCCGACGAGGAAAGACGGTAATCTTAACAACGGAGCGAACATTGACCACACTGAGGAGAAAAGCATGTGGACGAGGGCTAAACAGAGACAATCATTGTTGTTCATGAGGTCAAAGAGAGAGTGTATAAAGACACACTTCCTTCTAATCAAATCCAGTGCAACAGTGTCCAGTTTCCTCCCCTGCGCTCTGTGTACTCCGCAAGGAGGAAATGCACAACTAAACAGGAAATGTCAGATTAGAAAACCCGGACGTGAAAGTTAGATTATTTAAATCACAAAGGAAAATACTGTTGAAAAACAGATATTCGGACTCTTTCGTCCTGCACCACCAAGTTCCGCTTGGGCTCAGATTTTTGTGTTTTTGAGAAGGCCACCTTGTTCACCCATCCATCAACAGTCATCGGACCTCTGAAAGAGCTTCTAATGGTCTGGCTGTGCAGTTAAACTCAGAAATCAGCACGTAGAAGAAACAAACAAACACAATACAATTGCCAAAACAATAGAGCTTGTCAACATTTGGACTATTTCTGTCCCCGCGGCCCCAATAAGTAGACAAAAGCATTAACGAGAGGAAGAGCTGGTTTGGGAGCAGGAGGTGGTGAAGGAAGTGGAGGACTGTATCAGCGTAACCATCTCTTCTGACCCCGATCAGTTATTCAAGAACCACGACAACCTATTGGCATCCATTAATCCTGAATTGGCTCACAATCAATGAGCTCTTCAATAGCTCCTTATTCATTCATTCATCGATACCTAAAGACTACTCCTCACCCCCACGTGTCCCACCTGCCACATGCTTGTCCCCGCTTCCCAAGTGCTACCGCTTTATTTCAGTTTTTAAATGTCCAGTAACGGTCAGTTGGTTTGTCCACACAGAGAACAAAAGATACCAACGAATATTGGATGTTATATCGACATGAGATTTGTTACAGATGCTCATTGTTCTCAGAGGATGAGTCCTAACAACGTTTGTTGATCCTGACTGAAATCGCGTCACTTAATTCCACCAATACTTTGGTTTATGATCAAATCTCACCAGCCGAAGCTTTATTTAACACTAGCATGTTAACACACTGTGGAAGGATGCTTGTAATGGTCACGTTAGCATTGTACAGTCTCACAGAGTAGATTCAATGGATGGACAGCGGACGCCGGCACGTGACACTGACACTCGGTGATCTCGTGCGCGTGTGAATGGGCGTGTCAATGCGCACAAAGTAAATCAATTAAGCAGAGGGAATCTCCAGGGAGAGAGCGAGAGGTGCCGCTTCCTGTGTTCAATTCCCCAAAGGCCCCTAAAATACACACGTAATTTAAAATGTAATGTGTGTTTCCACCACAAAGCCATTTGCAAACCCATTAAACTGCCTCCAACAGCAAGAAATTCACTGTGATTAAATTCCCACCGCTTATTCTTCAGCGTCAAACCAATGTTGTTTAATCAACTCCATCTTTAATCAAAAGAGGTTATGATGAACCATAACGTCTAATCCGGTCTCATGGTACCTCAGGTGTTTTAGTCACATAGACAAAAAAAAACCACACTCTAAGACTTGGAAAGGCTAAAGAAAGAAGGCACAACAAAACCACCATTCCAGGTTGGATTCACGGGTTGTTTATTTACATCACCGATTACAGTAAACAAAGAAAAATATTTCCGTGATGGTTTACACTGAAAACCGCTGCCGTGTCGTGTAGAGGTTGACAAGCCAAACCCCAGCACTCAAAGGTTGAACTGTCCCCCCGGGGGGGCGTGGGGGGGACCGGGGGTTACGCCGGGTGATGGGGGGGGGGGTGCATGTGGTGTGATCGGGGTGGGGCGAGCGTCTGGGGCACGTTTAGCCTCTGCGAGGGAAAAGACCCAAACCTTTGCCTCTGAAAGGAAGGTCCACGGGGACAGACACAGACCATTTTATTAGAAATTCATGAATGAATTTAAGCTCCCGCGTTTGACCTATGAGCGCTCGATGAACACGGAGCAAATGCAACAAATAGGTGCGCCGTTTAAAGCAAGAGATGCTGATTGGATCTCGCTATTTACTCACAACAATTGTGCTTTACGAAAGACATCCCGCAGCAGTCCACCCTTAACCCTGTCTCCCTCACACTGCCCATAGATAAGGGCAGTGAGAGAGAAAGCAGCGTTTTAATTGACACCCTTTAAGTTATCCACAAGATAATTACGGCGAACAGACGGTGCAAAACGCAACAATGGGATTTTATTTCTATTCCGCTGGAGGTTTTGCCAGCGAGTTGCGAGCCACACGAACGACACGCAAGCGAGGTAGACACACACAAATATGTACATGTTAATACACAGTGGAAATTCATACACACAAGCAGGTATTGACACACAAAGGTCTCACGCCGCCTCGAAATAAGCGGGAAAAGACGCCACAGCAGAGGACTTTTGTTATCTCGTAGCATCGAGGGGTCGCGGCTCTTTAAAGTCCAAACTGCCTCAAAGCAACGGTGCGTCCCACTGAGCTTAAGAGTATGCGCTCCCTATTTTAGTCCTAATGCGAGAATTAATTATGAATTAATTAACATTACACTTAGGAGCAGCTTCGTCTAAATCTCTTTCTTTCTGTGTAGTCAGGAATAATAGGAGCCAGAGCTATTAGGACAAAGAGGAGGGAACCGAGATATGGATGCATCGTACGTGTGAGACTATCTCCGGGGTATGAATTAGAGAATGTGTGTAGAGTTTGTTTCTCCCGGCGAGCTATTAAATATTTCATGGAGGGGGATAAATACTAGGAGAATGCTGCCCCCTCCCAACCTGATCCACACTGCAATTAGAGGCCCATTATCCCTCTCTCAACTCTCCCAGTCTGTACAAACTCGGCCTCAAAAGCAGCAATAAAGGGCCCTGTGATGAGGTATGATAACAGTAATGACGAACAGAACACTTGTCTTTAGGATTTATAATGAAACTACACAGTCTTACTAACCTGTGTATTTTTTATAGGTCATTTCGCTAAATATCCCAGCCAGAGGAAACCCTCCAGCGTCACACCGTTGGGTTTCATTCATTTCATTTCATTTAACATAGCATGCTTCTGTGCTCTGGCAATAAGGACACAGCATTGCAGCATATTGGCAAGCTCATTTGCTTTTCATAGTGAGCGTTGTGTCCAAAAAAAAAAAAAAGTGCCCCCTGGGAAAAACACGTGTACGGGGGACTGCGGGCTCGCCGCCCCAGCAGCAGGTGGCCCATTGCTGCCTAATGAACACCGCAATCTGTTACTATCGCAGCGGTGCTTTTCACCAGACAATTAGGCGACTAAGCATGTCATTATTCCAGGCCAACAAGAAGAGCCTCTTCTCTAATTTCATCTTTTCATTCCTGTTTACTCACCCACACTCCCCTCATTAACGAGAGATTTTCCAGTCCATGCTAATTGGTTTCAATAACATTCATTTTAGTTGAAAGGAAACGATTCTGTTAATTGAGGAGCGCAGAGAGAGGAGAGAGGGAGCGAGGGAGGGAGTGAGGTAGGGGGAGAGGGGCTGCTTTTCATTTTCAAGTGCGTCCATGAGATGACGCTTTTGAAAAAGCGCTCTACAGGTTCAGAGCTAATGAAATTAAGTGATGCCGGCCGTGGTAAAAAGGAAAGCCCAAATTAAAAGCAATTTATTTTCATTGAGGCATGTGGCAGTGATCGGGCACAATTAATGGGCTGAGCATAGACACGGAGATATGGGGAGAGAGAACAAAAAAAGACAAAGATACAAAGAAATGACTGGTGGCACAGATGAGCAAAGAGTCTAGACCTGGACAGATTTACTGTAATGATTTCTATTGTTGTATCTCTATTTCTTTGTTTTATATTTTGCTACGTTTGAATAGAAAAATTAAGGCACTGGCGGCTCTAATATTTAAAATAATCTCATACAATTTGTATGTGTGTCTAAAGGCTGGCTCTGAATGATGCTATGGCTTTATTTCAGTGCATCAATCAGGACTAATTCCCTGTTACAAAAATGTGGTTTTCCTGCAAAGATCAACAAATGTCAAAATGTTGATTCAGAAATGTTCCTGTAAGCTTTTGCCCTTTTACTCAATGATACAACGTCAGCATTTTAAACAATTATAGAAATAAAAGTATCATTGTTTGCACGTGAAACATGGCTTTCTTTAATTGAGAAAAGGTTCATATCTTAAGGTTAATTTAATGTAACCTGTCCTGAGCTTTTATTCCCATCATAGGATCTTCATCTTTCTTGAGAAATTAAAGAATTTATTGATGACACCAATTAAGTCTTCATTTATTATTTTCTTTTCTTTTTCTGAACATCTAAAACTCAATGAAAACTGGACAATGATCAGCTGATGAGGATCATGTGATCGAAAGCTTGTAGAGATCTTGAATGGACTTGGACGACGGTTGGATTGTTTTCACAACTATTTGCCGTCTCCAGTGTCAAGATGGAACTTCATGACTCTCTTTTGAAAACTATAGAATGATAACCATTATTCATTTATTATCTGACATCCTATACGCAAGTTATGGAATACTTCATGATTTTTGCCATTCAGGTTTAAGTGCACATCTCACAGCAAAACGTGTAATAGCTATGTTGTGGAACGTGTCACGATTTCTCCACAAAATTGTAGCTAGTCACTAGAGACTAATAAACGGAAGGTCTTCTACATTCTCTGATAGAAGATTATGAAAATATAACGCATACTTCTCGCTAGAAATGCCATCAAAATGCATACAAATGCTGATGCTTTCTTAAAATAATGTGTTTTTCACAGATAATAGACCGACAGATAGTCACGTGACCTAGTTGCAAACAAAACGTTGTATTCTCACGCTTTTGGGGAGAAAGCGTGAGAATGCCACTTCCACAACGTAGCTATTATACGTTTTGCTGTGAGACTGGGTTGCCCAAACACAGACGGTTGCACACACATATTTGTTATAATGACATAATTTACAATCAGAAACTAGCATATCAATATCTTTGCTAGCACAGTCTAACATCAAGCAATGCATTTCTTCTATTTCCAGACAGCGTCACCTGGTTCTCACATCAAGTGTTGCATCGTAACACCCGCGCGTGGGCCCTAACCCCCCCAACAGCCTTCAGATACGGTCAGTCAGCTGCCTAAGCAGCCGTACAGCGGCTGCTTAGTGACGGCAGGGTGAGCGTGTCAATGGCCTCCCTAAACAGCCTCGGCTGGGGGGGAGGGAGGGGAAGGCCGGTGGGATGTTGTCGTCCCTTTTGCCACTCCACAGGCTGGAGGTGTGGCAGGTTGCAGCCTGTAAAGGCATCTGGAGACCACAAGGAGACGAGACAGAAGGGTTGACTCAAGCAGCTGCAATCATTACTGATCAATTTGCTGTCACCAATAAGGAAGAGAGGGGGGGGGGCAAACAAAGGAATTATTCGCAGGCTACTGTGCTTTCTGTTTCCTATCGATTTATCCGTCCCTGCCTGCGTTTCAGCCGACGAGGAACCAAACTAGTATAAAGTATGACTAAATGCCCTGCTGCTCTCCGAGGAGCTGCGAGTGCGGAGCTAGCGGGGGATCAGTGCAGTTAATTTACATAGCATTTGCATTATGTCAGGACATGAGCTACAAATAGGTATGAGTGTGTGGCTTAATTAGAAATGAGCCAGGCTTTTCAAAAACACTCTTTTGCATCATAATTGAGTCAGCTCGGCGCCGGAGTAAACGGCGGTGAGTGGGGGAAAAGATGCCTGTTTCAGAACACGCTCGGAGATGATTGGTAATTATGATACACCAACCTGGGCTCAGAGCAATTTGAATTATTTTTACACAAAACATTAGTGTGTGCTTTGAACAACAGCGGAGGAAAGTGCCCTATAAAATCTGGGTCAAAAACAATTAAATATAGGATAAATACTGAATATGAATGACTTGTTTCCGGAGGGTGTTGCAACTTGAAGGTTGCCCGTGTTTCGGTATGTGGGCGCCTACTGATCAAGAATGAGCAGACGTGTGTTCATGACTGTTTTTAAACCATAGAGGACCATCGCTGACATCAGAAGGTCTAAAGAACAACAGTAAACCCACAGTGGGAAATCAGATAATATATACAGTATGGTTGTTGTAGTAATTGTATCTACACCGTCGTTTCTCCAAACTAATTAAAATCAAGAGATCTATTATGACTCAGACTAAGTTTATGCAAGTATTTACTTTTCTGTTGTGACGTCATGCTGGTAAAAAGAAAAACCTAAAAAAAAATCTGTAAAGAATGAAATACTGGATCTTCTTTCTGTTCTAGTTTCATGAAACTACACCAGATGATGCCATTTAATTTGTATTGGCCAACGTTGTTCCCCAAACTCAGCTTTCTGTGAACCAATTCACAGAAAGTGCGTGCGTCACCGTTTTGAAGCCAATCTGTGGCCGAAGGGGTCGACAACATCCACACCGATCCATCGCTACAAACATTTAATGGCCTCTCCAGCCTCTCATTGTCATACCGTTTGCTCATGTGTTGAAGACACGTTATATCCTTCTTGTATTTGTGTGTTTGCCTCCACGCCTACAGACTGTCTGCAGAGCCGGCTCTAATTGCGCGACATCCTGTTTTGTGTGCGTTTGTACCGACGTGGTATTTGAACTCGCTAAGTGATGCGACAAAACGTGTTGGGGAGGCGGAGTGTTCAGAGTACCTGGGGTTACCAAGGTTACCAAATTGAATCGTCCCTTCAGACAGGGCTGATCTACATAATTTGGTGGTATCATTCAAAGTGTTTTCACGGCCCGAATGATGAATGGCACCCGCAGAAGATAATATTTCTGCTTGGATGTAATAAATCTTCTGTAAAGTGCTCCACCGCTTATATACCATTGGCGAGATGTGGTTGGGAAAGAATTTCTTCCATTATTTTTTTCCATCTTCACTGTCTTCTGACTCGCTGATTGTCATCATTTGAATCTCTAAGTATTGAGTGACTTTCAGCAATATCAGTCAACAATCTCCATGTTTACACTGCAATCACAAGGAAAAGTTTCAATGTATTTCAATGAATTGATATCGCAGAGACGTTTTCCCTGCACTTCTCTTCCTGCTGCTCCTGTACCTGTTGTATTGATGGAAGCATCAACCGGCCTCTTCACAGACAGCTTCAGTGTCCTGCTATTACCAAACCAGCCCCTGGGTAGTGAACTTGTGACCCACCATGAGGCTTTGTGCTGCTCAGCGAGGGGCCACGACCCCCACAAGGTGCTGGGAGGCCAGGGACAGTGCGGAGAGCTGTGCGTGTTATTCATAGCACCCACGATGGTCATGTTTTTTTTGCATGTGTTTATCATGCATTAATACTGATTATAAAAAATACAATAAAAAGTAAGATCCAGATGAAGCCTGCGGCAAAAATAAACATATATGAAGGTTTCTTATAGATCTGGATTCTAGATTTGTTAGGTTGTGTATAGAAGCACAGCCACATATGCAGATTAAAGACAAACTGTGGTACTTTTTGTTTATTTTTATACATAAAGTTATTCTGAGAAAACGTTTATAAAGATTACCAATCAGCATTGTTTACTAATTAAGTTTTTTTTCTTCTTTTTTTTGGTCCCTTTCCTCCTATTATGCCTGTTTTTAATAAGCTGATAGTCAGGTGCACTTGACAGTAATGAATGACTGATTTTAGCTGATCGTTATTGCTGCCCTCCTCTCGCCCGCCACGCGCCGCCTGTGTGTGCGCACACCCGCGCGTGAGAGCGTGCGCGCCGTGGCCGCCTAATAAAAGGGATAATTGTTCCATCTTTGCTTGGAGACACATAAAGCAGTGTGTATTGACTGCTTGACAGGCTGTGATTCCAGGAAAGCTAATGGCTTCCTCAATTCTCCTGCTCCATCCATCAGGCCCGAGAGCACCCCGTCATGTTTTCAATTAATGAAGAGAAAACCATAAAAAGTTAAAAGGCAGCGTGACACATTGGAAGACAGCGTGTACACGCAGTCACACAAGGGCACGCACACACACACACAATTTGTAATCACCCATATGAAATATACAAACAAGCAGACACAGATTTGCAGCTTGAAAAACTTGAGACTAGAAAGCCCTCTCAGCTCCTTTTACAGTGACACACGCAGACAGCCAAACAACTCTCTCTGTTGTCTGCTGCGGGTTTGAAGCTCGCCTGTGTCTCAACTTCCCACCCTCGGCCTTCTAATCATAAAGTATATGCATTCCGACGGTGGGTCTGCATAGTTTAGGTGCAGCTTTCTGGCTTTATGTCGCAGATGAAGGGAAACTTCCGATCTGCCTATGTGAGCGATGGTAAAGCCCTCCAATTCGGGCAGGAAATTATAGAGTAAGTGGCTTTGTGGCTGATAGTCAAATGAAGCCAGGGGCGGCTGGATGCCGGCTCTAATTAACCGGCTGGCAGGTTTCAGCGATATCAGGAATCCTTCCTGCTAACCTGATGACAAGACCAAGGTGTGCACAGAAAAATGCAGGTGAATGCACACAGACAAACAAATGATTATCTGAAACTATGCTTTGCAAAATCAACCCCCGCGTGAAATTCCTCACCAAATTCAGCACAGAAAACTGCTTTGTTAATTACTAAATAATCAGAAAACATGAACTCACTATTTTTGGTTTCAAATGCACTCAGCTGAAGAAATCATTTTTCTATAAACAACCCCCTTTCGCTGCCTAATGACCGTTTATGTCTGAAGATACGCAATCTAACAATCATCAGAGCCTTTACAGAATTAATTTCAAATGATTGACAGTCTGTTGTATGCGTATCAGTAATCTCTGTAATTCTCCATTACCTTATTGGACAGGAAATAGGGAAAGAAAATGGGGAAAATACGGTTCGCAGTGCACAATCAACCCAGAGAAAAACAAACTAATTTAACATGCAGAGAATTCACTGATGATCAATCATACATGAAAACTTAAGGGTGTTTTAAAGGACCTGCTGCAATATTGAATCACTGATCAATTCATTTGGGACTGCAGTTTCTACTGTTACAATAAAGGGGAAAATGAGACTTAGAGACGGTGTATACAGGCTGCCTGTGAGAGATTTATGCCTCTTCTTATGTTTGATTTGTTAGTCTAAATCACCAGTGATGTGAAAGTAAGCAAAAAAAAAAAAAGAAAACGTCACAGTGACAAGAGTGCCGGCTGTGTTCAACATGACTGCCATGTTCGAGAAGTCTGCTGGCAGTGTTTACTCCACGTAGCCGTATAAAACATTCATTTCCTCTGGTGGTTTCACCAACATGAATCAGGAGAAATCCTTACAGAGGAGACCTGGAAGCACATCATGGCCTGAAAGGGGATATTTCTATATTTTACTTGCATGTATTGAAATGAATCTGCTCCTAGCAGTAGATGCTGCGTATTTCTCATTTGGCAGCAATTGGAGTTCACACATAATGCCCCACTGTGTTCTGACCAGCAATAAAACTAATAACATGAACATTTAACGCGGCGGAAAGAGAAGTTAACTTGGTGAGAACGACTTCATAGAAATCAGTTGAGCGCCTTGTGCTGCGCCCCGCACGCCTCTTCACTTTAACCAAACAGAGCTGAAGGTGAGAGAGTTACTGGAGGACAGATGAAGACGGCGTAATCATGCGTGGGAGTGAGAAATAACCAAAGCTTGTCAATCACCATCAGGCGCCCTTCTTCATGCTTCCGTTTGACTTTCCTCATTGTTCAGGATGAGTTCCCGCTCGACAGCCTCTAGGCTTCTTTATTTATTTTTATGTAGTTCTTTTTCACTGCATGTTGAAAGTGACACATATTGCATTCTGGCTCACTAACACACATGCATTTTCATTGCAATGTTTTGTTTTTCAGAGGGGAGAGAAAGGAGGGATGGCAGCTGAGGATAAATGCATTTTTCATTATTATGGATTCTCTCCACTTCTCCGCTGGCAGCGAGAGCAACCTCTGCTTAAACATCTCGTTTCTGCCCCTCGGCGCTTCCTTGTGCTTGGACACCGGCCAAGCAGAAAGTAATTTAAACATTACAGGAAATTAAATCTCACATTTCCAATTTTTCCCCTAAAGTTTAAGTACAATGAAAATGTCAGCCATGAATTATGGAATCAAGCTGAATTTCTCCTCCAAACTTTAAACTGCGAATGTAACTGTCCTTGACAACAAGGTGGGCACTCGGAGGATCCACCCCTCCCTCCCTCTGACGGGCTGCTGAAACCAATCAGAAGGAGACAAAGCAGAAGACAGGATAACACTGTGTTTCTGGGTTGTGTTTCTGTGGAATGGAATAAAAGATCAGATGAAAGTGAGATGCAGTTATCATTACATGTTTACATCCAATTTGTGTTTCTCTCCAGTGGTGGGACTCTGCAACTTACGGCTCAACGTATGTATTTTCATGGCAAACTGTTGAATCTCTCATAAAGACATCATGTCTTTGTGAAATGTAATTCTCTAAGCACAGCATTACTGCAAAGATAATACATCCACTTGATACGTCTCACACCGAGACCAAATTATATTTACCGCTAAATCACATTTCTGATGGCGCTGCGTTATTAGAAAATTGCATGTTGTGCGTTTGATTTATGTCCCAGCATATCTAGAGAAGGAAAAAAACAAAACGAAATCCCCCCCCTCCCACGCTTGCAGGTGAGATGAGTTCCTGCAGATTGCTGTTAGTGTCATCCTCTGGGCTAAGTGTTGTATATTAAAGAGACATGGCAGTGGATTGTCACCCTGGCGCCCCACCACCTAGCAATGGGCCATCTTTAATTATGGTCCAACGGAGGTGAATGCATCAGAAAAGGCCTGGCAGAGCGACCAGTGTGTGGACTATTTTAATTTGCGCCCCGCCCCTAAGTGAGCGATGCGGCCGGCCTTGACCCTCCTCTGACTGCATGGATTAATGCCTGGTAATGACTGCTGAGGCTATCATTGCGGCGGGCATCATTAATTATCCTTATTGATTGTTACGCTCAGAGATAAAGCGTTCTGCTGACTGGAAAATACCCTCCATGCACAAGGTCACGGTAAAAAAAAAAGAAAAAAGGAGGAATTGTGTTGAGGCCACCACACGTTAAACAGAAGATAAATATGGCTGCCGCCCGCAGCGGGCCGTACCGTCAATGTCCATCTCTCTCCGTCCCGTCCTTCGCCCCTGTCCCACGTCTCCTGAGTCTGTCTCACTATTTCCTTCCGTCCTGTCATTTCCTCCCAACTAAGAGATTCCAAAAAGAAACCAAAGCAGTCTGTGCGCATGCGCGCAAAGACTAATGATATGCTGGAAAAAAACTGGTGACAAGTGAGGGAGCGTAAGGGAAGGGGGATGCTGAGCGAGGGAGAGGAAGCAGTTGGAGGAAAGAAGCGCAGGGGGGGTAAAGGGAGCCAGTCGTGAAGTGGGCTGGCAGGCAGCTGTAGTGCTCCGGCAGATTAAGTTTCCAGGGCTGCTGCCATAATGGAGGAGACAGCAGGAAGTCAGGGTTTTATATTTACTCTACAACACCCGGTTCTCGTTTCTTTTCTTCATCTTTGAACAGAACAAGGGCACCTGCCTCTTCCTGCTGTTGGTCTTTGTGCTAAGCTAGCTAAGTACCTTTGTTCCAGACAAGACTGTTGTATAGTAGTTGTGGTGCATTAACTGCCATAGTTAAGGTTAGGCCCGTCCCTTTTACGTTCCATCTGGCTTCATGCACTACACTACTTCCTGCACTGGCATGTGTGTATCAGTGTTTATGTGTCTGTGTGAGTCTCCTCTTTCAAGCGAGTGTGACAGAAATGTATTCTGTCAAATGCAGGTTGGAGAGGTTGCTGCAGCACCTTGTTCGTCCTCCCTCTTCCCCGAGCCTGTGATTGGCATGTCTTCATATGTGGATCGTGTTCTTCCTGTGACTTGCTTCTTTGCAGGACTAGCCAATGTCAAACAATAACAATAAAACAATAAGTAAAAATAAATAACTCTCAAAGCGTGGGAGAGGAAGAAGGAAGCAATATGAGGACGTACATTACATTTCTACATTGCAGAAAGTCATTTATGAACCTTTGCGGCCCACAAAAGAACATTCAGGCTTTCGTGCTCTTAAAAGTGATTTAAAGGATATATAGGCTGCTGATTTTGGGGGTCCTGGTCCATACATGCACTTTGTCGGGGTTTCACAAGGCGATGCAGACGCAGAAGGTGGAGGTAGGGCAGGATGAAGGCACAGTCTCTCTATTTTTGGTTAGTACCTGTTTGAAGTATATCAGAAGGAGCTTTTCAAGGCCTGGAAATTCATTACTGGACAGTAGCTTTGAAAGAGGTCCGTTGGATGTATATGGGTTTCTGTTTTTGAGTGTGTGTGTGTGTGTGTGTGTGTGTGTGTGTGTGTGTGTGTGTGTGTGTGTGCGAGCCTGCAGCCCATTGTATTCAGAATGGAATTGCTAAGCAGTAGCCTGAGGCCATGAGCAGCCAGCTATGGTCAGGTATGGCTAGCTATTACTGCAGGGCATCAGACTCTCTGGAGAAAAGATCATACACACCCATATAGTGTGTGTGTGAATGCATTTGTGCGACAAAGAAAGACAGAAGAAACACACAATCTGTGGAGCTTTATAGGATAGGAATCTTTTTTAACTCGGACTGTGATCGGGTTCAGAGTTAAAACGATGTTTTGATCTGTATCAGATGAACTGTGCATGTGTGCATGTATGCCAGCATACAAACGAGAAGCTGAAGGAAAACAGGGGGAGAGTGAAATCCGACTGCACTGTTTTACAACTATTGGCAAATCAATACGCGACCACAACACTGACAGAAGAACCCCGTCAGAGGCCAAAGGCTGGTGGTTCGGCTGCAAACACGTTCACGCAGCCAACTGCCGGGGTGTCGTCTTTCTTCCTCTTGTCCTGCTTTTTTTTTTTATAACTGTGACCCAACATTCATTTACAGCTGTAGGTGTCTGTGGTTTTGATCAGGCGAGGAGATCCGTGGGATAAACGGAAAGTCTCTCCTCCAGGACGGAGATGAGTGAGACGGGCTCAACAACTCCTGGAGTTCCGGAGTCGCATCAGACTTCCATGCACGGAGAAGAATGTCCCCATCTTTGGTCATAATGCATGCTATGTACGCTTCTGAACGTGCAACGTAATATAACATGACTGGTATTTATGCAAGAGCTAAGACGAGACAATCATCTCACACCAATGTTTTTCATATTAACTTTTTCCTTTGTGCAGATTTTAGAACCAATTTTACCGATTCAGAATGTTTTGGACTCACATGTAGGCGGATGCGACGCATTATGCGGGCACACATGTATAGTAAACACACTAACACACATGCAAAACAATTTGGGAGGTTGGAGGGTGGGTGGGGGGGGGGGGGGGGGGGGGCGTAGCATGATGCCCATCTATCTTTCTGACATCTCCTAACCCAATCCCACTGGGGCTAACTGAATTCAATCCTCAACATTAGATAAGCACATACCCCCTCCCCTCTACACATATGTGTGTGTGTGTGTGTGTGTGTGTCTGTGTGTATATGTGTTTGAACTTATCACACACCCATGGCAGCAGGTTTAGATTGTTTCTACAGTCAAGTGTTAGTGTGCAGGTCACATAGCGAGAGGGGGAATGAGGCAGAAATCAGGCGGGGAATAAAAAAAAGCCGACAAGCCCGGCAGACAAAGAGAGACCCTGGACGGAGGCAGAGGGAGAAGGAGACGTTGGACGTTGCCTCTCCGGTGGGAGTCCATCCTCTGTTTTCACCCCTCGCCCCTTTCTCCCCACTCTACCACCCTCACATTTTCTGCCCCCTGCCTCGCAGCCGCCCTCCCCACCGCTCCGGTTCTCCCCTCTCGGCAGCTATCTGCTTATTGTCTTGGCTTCTTGGTGCCTATGAGGCCCATCGATTCACGTTTCCATCAAACGCAGCATTTATCTTATCATTGCTTTGACAACTGCCTATTAGTCCCAAAGAGTCCAGGGGCTCTGTGTTCCCATGGCGATGACATGGCGACATTGCCGGGCTGCTCTGAACCTCCTGCTGAGGAAGTGGACCCTTTCCCTCTACGCCGCTCACCCTGCACATACCTCTGCCCCCCGTTTTCTCCTCCTTTGGCAACAGCGCCCGACACCCCACCAACTCTTCAAGGGTGTGTGCAACGTTTGGGGAATCCAACTCTCTCTCTCTCTCGTGTTGTATTTGGGGTCGCCAACGAGGCGAGATTGGAGGCTCAAGAGATGTTCAACGGACACTTGGTGTCACCTCCCTGCGTTTTTCCGGTCTGGAGGCGGCGAAGTGTCTCGCATGGATTTACTTTCTTTCTCTTATGGAAAAGACATCATGCAAAGACGTAAAACAAAGACGAATCACATACAAAGACAACTGACTAATGCAAGCAAGAGATGTGGACACTGTGGGTCCAAGTTGCCTTAAAGCTGCTGGACCGTGAACCGGAGCTCCCACTGCTGATGCTTATCACCTGTGGTAATATGTGTAATTCAATCCGGAGAGACTTGTTGAACTATTTCAACCATGCTTTATTATAACAGGCATAATAAGATATTGCAAGTTGTTTGGGGCTTGGACCATCCTGCCGCAGGATAGACCCGGGGCCGGGATCTCGAGCCGAGACGAGGCATATCCCCCCCCTTTGGGAGTCCAGTCACTGGTGGTGGTGGTAGAGCCCAAGTTGCATAACTCTCCTGATATGCCAGGTCCTGCTGTAGATTGGAGGTGTCCGGGGTGGTGGCGGGTCACCTTTGGAGCGTGCTGAAATGACAACTGACAGCAAAAGAGAGGAGAACAGTTTTTAACGTTTGCCTGCACCAATGCGATTGGTTTACGGTTACGACACCCACGTCTGCTACTACCCGACCCCGCCCCTAATCAGCTGGCCGTGCACCCCCAGGGAGAGAGAAGGCCACCAGGAAACGGCACAGCCTGTCCAGTCTTTCTGACTGAATTTTCGCCTAAGCTTCATACCAATACCAACCAACATGAACAGCCGACCTGTGGGTTGTTCACGCAAGAGATACATTTGTATGTTTAGCACGGCCCTCACCCTGCCGACCTTTTTCTAGCCTCTTACGAGCTGCCCGTCTGCCTCTTTTTAAAGAATAGTGGTGATTGCATGGTAACCTGGTAGTTGTTTTGTAAATAAATGACGGTGTTGGAACATGCACTGTGCTGACCAAACTCTGCTGGCACGCTCCTCTTTACTTCTCCTCGTCCCGCTGCCGATCCGCTGAGAGCGTTCTAATTCGGCGGTTAACGGGGTCACCATGCAGAGAGACTGGGACGCCTCGTCTGCTGCTATCTCTGCACACTCACGTGATCAAGGATTCCTTCTAGTCTGTAATCTGTTATTTGAAGTTTTCCCTCTAAAAAAAAAAAACAAGCGGTGGAATGGAGACACATAGTCACAGTGATGCACACTCTCGGAGGCAAACACTGTTGTTTTACCTCTTATCGGCGTGCTATTTTGTGGTCAGTGACTCAGTGCATTAGCTGTGATCTGTGCTCTGCCTCTCTTGCTGGATCCGCCGGAGAGAGGAAGGGGTCTCTGAGGGCAGCTCGAAGGGGCCCAGCTCTAATAATAGAGTGTAAATCTCAGTCATTACTGCCCTGACAAGACAATGTGTCATCATTGTCTGGCGCAGAACTCCTCTCCAGTGGAGAGGCTTCAAGTTAACTACTGTTTTTATTGTGGGCAGCAAAGAATCCCTTGTAGTTTGGTAAATGACAGAGTGTGAGGGGAGTTATGAGCGCAGCACAGACACCACAGGACGTTAGATTCAAGCTGCTGCAACAGATATTAGGATTTTACAGTGAACTCACGCTTGCTGGCCATCGATCCAGACACCTACATCGAGAACAAAAAGCGTTTGCAAGGTTGAGAGATTTCCTTGATACAAATGTCAGTCGGAGCAATCCCAGCAAATTTTAAAACTACTCCACCAGCTTTTTATATGAGCACTTTCCGTTGCCGAAGCGGAACACCGAGGGGACTGACGTTCCATATCCTGTTAAGCAGGAAATCATCATTGCTCTCAATAACGGCGGGCCATAAAATCACATTGCAGCGTCCATCGATTTTCATTTCATAGTAAATGGCAGGTAACAAAGCGCTGGGCCGCCAAGTGATGCAGCGTAAATGCGCCTCTGATAAACAGTTAAAAGAAGTTCATTCACTCTGCTGAACTGCGGCAGAAAAATCAACACTAATCAGATGAGAGGCAGCAAAACAAATTCTTCCGTTGCGCTCTCAACACTGAACTCCAGGGAGAGGAGAGGAGAGCAGAGACTTGTTAGGAAGACTGCAACCGGATTAAAAAGACAAAGGACAGAAACTAAAGATAAAGTGGAAAGGCAGCGTGTATGAAAGCATTGGAAATACGTGAGGGAAATGAAAGGAGGGTAAAGGAAGATGCTCGGATACAACATTGGATGAAGGGTATTCAGGAGGAGGAACGGAAAAAAAAAGAAAAAATTTGGTCTTGAACAATAAAATGAATCCGTAACATTTGCTTATTTAGTAGTTTTTGTCCTTTATCCCGAATGGTTGTGTTGTTTGAATGATCAATGCAGTAGGTATCCACGTGTTTACCTCGTAGCCACAACCTACATAGCCTTTGAATGACCATTTTTCAAACATACTATTTATTTCTACATTCAGCGAGCACCTTCTGGAAACTTGAATCAAGTAGGCTTGATCCTTCACAATGAACAGTTAACTTTGATTCATTTTGAAATGCCAGTATTATGTATACATTCACCGTGATAGATTACTTACTTTAAGTACATTCTAAGTCTATGAAAGTTGATATTCTCCGCTGGCACAAAGTCAAACAAACGGCCCGCCAAAAAAAGTCGGATATCCAGCCAGAGCTCCGGGGATGCTTTGGAAATTGGATGGCAAGTAAGTGCTACTGCAATGGTTTGTAGACTACAGCAGGTAAGAGTTTGAAAAAATAAATATTTAACCCCCCCTTATATATCTCCCTTTTCCAGTTTGTTTTCTTGTTGTCTCGTGTCTCTTGGCTTTGTGCTCTTTCCGAAGGAAAATGCCAGATCAACAGAAACGTCACATCCAGGATAAGGGGGCTTACTTTGGTATCTTCTAATTGAAGTGCCTTGCTACCTTAGTGTCTGACAGCTCCTTTTGACAAGTGATGTGTTTTTTGAAAGTCTATCAGCTTTCTTTGGCTCTGAGTGCAATAGACAGCAGAGATCAGTGTGGGTCAAGCTGAATGCTGGTCTCTATACGGACCTGCTGCTGCCTCCTGCCATCATGAAGCTTGTCATTCATTTCATCGTTAATCCTGGCTTCCTCTTTCAGCGGATACGTTCTCTTCAGCGTGCTTTTCCTCCTTCAAGTACCAAACGAGCCGACCTCACATGGAGTTTACCTGCCTGTGTTGTTTAGCCAATGTTTGAGGCTGTATTAAACGCTGTCGTTATGTGATCAATGGGTCACACGACTCACTGTAACCGCTACGCAAAGCTGGATGGATGCTGCAGCATCTTCCAGCTCATTGGTTTGGTTTTTTATTGCATGTTTGGATTCATCTCTCACTGTCTCATGTACTGTTTTTAGTTAAAACTATTTTACCACAACGTAAACCTATTTTGTCGCTCACTGTCTGTATATTTAGCCCTTGTGTTATATATAATTATGGTTCACAGAAACATTTGATCTTAACATTTGTAACATTTGGGGGGTTTTGTACTGGATTTTAGTCTGTTTTTTGGTGTTTGACTATGCTTGTGTGTAGCTAGTAATTATTTTAAGTCATCATTAGGGCACTGTTCTGTTTTTAGGTTAACATGGCGTGTAAGCTACATATCAACTGATTACAAAGTCATTGAAAGAGAGCCCCAATAAACATATTGAATGCTACCTGCCCAGCTATGGAACATAATGTAGCATTGAGGAGCCCAGTGGCCGTGTTTTTAGTTGTTGGAGACCAAAACCAAAGGGAACAAATTATGTATAATGTATAATGTAATGTATAAAGTGTCTTCTCGATGGGTTTTGTTTGCCACAAAAACTTTATATGGTAACATCTTATTTTTCGTTTGCTATTGTAAGTGACCTTAAAAGAAATGATCAGCTGCCTTATAAAATAAATGATGTTTTTCTCTTGTTGTTGTGCAAATGATAACCCCGACCAGAGAGTAGATGGTTATGGTGGCATAACATCTGTACAGAGGTCTGCGGATGAAATACTGGCTAAATAATGCATGCAACATCAACATCAGAGGAAGCAATTTGCATCCTGCCTCTTTCCAACTGTAAGCTGGGTTTTCATTTATCATAACCACCGTGTTCCCCAACCCAAAGCAAGTCATTTTAACTACTACAACACAAGCAAACCTTCTATCACATATCATCCACATAAATACTTGAACTGATCACTTTTGGCACAGTTATAAAAACACGAACTGACAAAATAATCATTCAGTCATTTAGCTATGGAGACTATAAGGATTCAGTTCTGACTCTTCCTTCCCTTTACATAAAAATGTTTTGCGATACTGCATGACTTTTTCAGATGTACCACATCATGCCTGGATCCTGGAATGTTTAGATTCAAGAACACGATGTCTCATTTGGTCCATTGGGCTCCTTGTGGTGCAGTACAAAGCTCATCCACGCTGCAGCTTCTGTATAATCCCATCTTTGCCTAGACTATTCTGCATTGCCCCATCAACAGCACGACAGCGGACCTTCACTTATATCCTTGACCAGCGCACACAGCCCGTGCTCATCATTGGAAGACAGCCACGTCCACATGGAATGGAAACATAGTTGGATACAAGTCTGAAAAATGTCATAAATTTTACTCCCTCTCTCTGCCTGTCCTTGGCGTCTTCCCACCTTCCCACTCCAGCTCTCTGTGTGATATTATGAAGAACAGATTTTCCAGAGAGGAAATGAAAGGATTTGCTATAGCAGAGAAGAACGAAGGAGAGTAAGAGAAAGAGATCAGAGGCCCAATGTTGAGGCTCGGTCTCCCGGCACCGAGGAACGAGCCACCCAGCAGCCTTCACAGGGCCGCTTAAATCCACATGCAGGTCGCATTACCGCTCTCCTTCATCCATGTTTACTGGCATGTTAAAGATTGTAATAACATCGGTCAGGACAGAGATTTTTAATTTGGATGTGTTTCTCTTTTTTTTTGAAGGGTTTGTTAGCCAGCTGTGGCGAGGAGAGAAACAGTCAGAAAGAGACAGATGCTGGCACCGCGGAGCGACCACATTTGGACCGAGATGAGTGCGAGGCCTGCAAGGTCATGCTCTATAAACACTCTCAAAATCAGGATGCTAGACTTTTGTTATACATGCTATGTTCAGTCAACAATTTGTGCACGTCTTCATGTTTTCAGTGGTCATTTGAGGTAAAATAATAAACGCGGTTGGAGTTGTGACAGTGAACATTCAAACAACGGCTAGAAAACGGCAACCCACGAACAGGCCAGTCGGATATCTCTTCCATTTCGGCAAAAGCCGGCATCTCTTTCTGTCTCCCCCTCTCGTGCTATTAACTTCTGTGTAAAGGCTCGAGGCTGAAGCCTGTCGGTGTATTTTCTTTAGGTAGTGGGCCGTACTGTAGCTCTGCTTAACTCGTGTGTTGGATGTAGATCAAATGCTTGACATGTGGCACAAGGACTCTCTGCTTATTTAAACTGCAATGATGGATACACAAATCAGAACGGACGTTGTGTTGGGGCGCGCGCACACACACACACACACACACACACACACACACACACACACACACACACCCCTCTCTGCCCTATAGATTGTAGCCGGGCGGAGGCTTGAAGAGCGTTGCCTTGTTCAAGGTTACACACCCACTGTTCTGTTCCAGTGAGCTGTGTAACCATAACAGTTTAATGACATGCTATTACGGGGCTATCACACTTACAGCATCATGTTAACACCACAAGCACTGGCCCAGTCGCACACACACAGTAGGCTGTATCACATGCAGGCCTTAATCCTACTGGCTCATTGTCTTGTACCGTAACAAAGACTTTTCTTCTTCATTTGTTGGTCTTCCTTTCTTTTTACTTCAAGTGATCCTTAACCGAGGAGGAAAATATATGAGAACATTTATAACAAGCACATTACTAACTCTGAGGAGATGCTTTGCTAAATTCTGCTCGACTATAAACAACAATTCTTTCTCATTTGAGAGGAAAAAAATGCTTTTCGTTTAACTCTCCTTCCTCTATTGGATATCCTCATCTATACTTATTCTATTAGCAATTACATGTTCTGTGTAATAGTAGTTGAACTTTAAAAACAGATCTTTTACTTGTAACGTAATGAGTAGTAAATTTCCCACTTTACATAAAAAAAGTAACTGAATACTCTTCATCACTTAGCACATCTCTCTTCAAAGCTTCATCAGCAAAAGACAAATTATTTCTTGTGTAGTCTGCTGCGCACAACAAACAAAGCTGTCTTGAAGTGTTTATTTTTTATGCATTAAACCTGACCCTCGGAATCGGCCACAACAGCAAAGCCATGCCAACCCTTTGGAGCAGAGCTAGTCACTTGTGATTTATTTCATATTTCCTTTTGATTGGCCGCTGTTTAGGGGTAATCAGGCTCTGACAGTGCGCCCTGTGCTGTGGCTGAGCTGTTTACATAGCTCCGCCGGACACATGTTGACACTGAGGAGGTTTGAGACGCAGAGTCGAGCTGCTCTCGTGGTCTGGACAATATTTGGCTCTGAGTTTCAACAGGCAACAAGGGCAAAGTCAGGGTATGAAGACAGGTCGGACAGAGGAAGAATGACGGAACTCATCCAGTCTAATTAACTAACGTTTATGGTCAAAACCTCAACCTTCACGGTCACAAAGGGGAAAATGCTACTAGAAAAAGAAAGAAATCTATATTTCTTTAAAGATCGGACTGAGGCACGAGACGATGCGGGCAAAAACAAAACAAAGTGAAGTGGAAATATGAAGCAACGCAAACCTTACTGAAATGCGCTGTACAGAATTGGAGAAAACTATAAATGTAAACTTGGGATAAACATCATTTGCAGGATTGAAGTCCTCGAGGATCCTCACCTGCCAAAAAAAGAGGTTTACGCCCACAACAAGTTTTGAAAAGTTAAATGAGCCCGACGCAGAACACACAGACGGAGCCGCCACACGCACATCTCTTTCCCTCAAGAGTAACCCCCCCCCCACACTGCACCTGTTCCAGCAGAAGGCCCCGGGGTCACTGACGGGAGAAAAAAGGAGACAAAGACACATGTTTGTGAACTTGAAGCGAGCGGCATGTTGAACTTTTCCCATTGAGTCGCATCGAAAACCTGAAAAGTTTGCAGAGCCTGATCAATTTACCAAAAGTGTTTTGTTTGACAGCAGAGCAAGAGTCAAGTCTTTGAAAAGCAAAGGCTGACATCCTTGGAAAAAAAAAAAATATGCGTGATCCCACGCCTTTGTGTTCTTTTGTTTTTCCCACACATTTGTGCAGTCTTTAAAATAAATATCTAACGCTGTATTATTTTAAGTCGAGGTACTGATTCAAATGCCAAATGTCAAATCAGATGTAGATGACTGGGAGGGTATCTTTTTTTATGCTAATAAGGGTGGTTAACATTCTGATGATATGTCTACATGAAGCTCGAGTGTGTTTTAATATCCCAGAGAAGGTGCGCGTCTACCTCCGCGTGCACAGACACGGGGAGGCTGCACCCGGGGGCGCGCCAGCCAGCCAGCGTGCATGCGCGGCTCGACTGGCGCGCCTCGCTGTTTCACCGCAGGAAGTAACACAAAAGAGCAGAAGGAATGTTTGTGAACACCTCAAATCCCCGAGGACCTGCGGGCTGACCTGATTATCGCCTGTCTGTAATTCAACAGTCGGCAAAGGTGCTGCTGCTGCTCCCGGAGGCTTGTGAGGGGAGCGGGTTGCATGCTAGTGTGTCTTTGTATGTGTGTGTGTGTGTGCGTGTGTGTATCACTGATAGGTATCATTAAGCATCATTAGAGGGTTGGAGGAGTCTCAAGCTGCTTGGGTTTGTGTGTGTAAGACGGGTTCTGTCAGACGCTCTCTAGGAAAGATCACTAACAGCGCCGCCCTGAAAATACACTCACACCTTTAAACGCGCGGCGCGCACACGCACGCACGCACGCGCACGGAGAAAAGAGGGTTTTTATCAGTCAAGCTTGTTTTGTTATTGTATGCATTCTTTTGACATGAGCTCTGACTGTGGCCCTTTGTAAAAGAGGAAATCAAATAACAGGGCCAACAGGAGCAGAGCGCAAAGCCCCTGCAGCATATACAAACAGGAATAAACCTCGGCTCTCCGTATCTAACAATAGGACAACGACTTTTTTTTTTTTTACATCAAGGCCATTGCAAAGTTTGAGCAGTCATTGAGAAGGTTCGCTATTTCTTAAGTCATGTTTAGTGTTTGTCACGTGTGATTCTGCGGATCAGCTGTTGATTCGAGGGTCGATCCAGAAGAAGAAGAAGAAGAAGAAGAACCCGCCACGGTTAACTGGTCCGGCGCCTTTCGATCGGCTCCAGCGACCTGCTGCACTCGTGAAACATCTCTATCCGTCATTGGACGCAGCACATCCACGAAGGGAGCCGCTGGACGCGATAAAGATCAGAGGCGCGCCGGCCAGCACAGCTGGGTGCTGCCATCTCCTGGCCAGGCGCCACAGGCTGACGGCCTGACGTGCATGTGCTCGAGGACCACGCAGGTTTTGGACACTGAACCCCCGCAGAAGGTTAACACTCTAACGACGGTGTAGAACTCGATATTTGTTGCAACTTAAAAATAGATTGTGAGACGTCTGTTTGGAACAGAGTAAACAAAACACCTTCACGACGTGAGCAGACTCCGACTCGCACGACTTCAAAGCGTGAATGAGCTGCGTTTCTTTACTCTTTCTTTAATAAACGGCATCTCCTCAGGTCAGATTGCACAGTATCTTCAGAATAGCTGGAGAAAAGGCCCCCCCCCCCCCCCCCCCGGCTGCGTCTCTCCAAAACGCGTCAAGTTAATACGCGGTGACGCGCGGTGAGTTATTGCGCTGAGCACCCGGCCGCTGGTTCTGCTCCCAGGCCTGGTTTGATCTTTTATTTACACACCTTTTTTGCTCAAGATTTCAGGACAATTTTACTCTGCTCTTCACAGTCAACAAACCACAAAGCAAAAGGCCCTCCGGTTCGGCTGCTTTGCTTCGAAAAGCTTCAGCCGCTCTGGACTCCACGTTGTCCCCGCGTAAATGGGTCGATCTGAGGGCGATGGCTTGGGACAGGAAGCAGGATGGATGGACCGAGGAACGCGCCCACTTAGACTGCAAGAGACGGACGCGTACCGCTGCGGACAGACAGGCCATTACAGCGTGGAGGACAAACCGTTTTGACTGCGAGTACAGTTGCATATTCACTCAAGCGGCTGTCTGCATCAAAGAAATAGAGCCAGTACTTAAAACTATTATTCTGCCATTAGTTTTCTGCAGGTCACGGTTGTGGCATAATGCAATAGCACTCATCTATTTCATTCATTTGAGTTCTTAGAGAGCGACACGCAATTTAATTATCCATCCTCCTCTCTGGCTGTGCGAGCGGGAGCGAGCGCCTTGCCTCCCCCCTTCCCTCCCAACCCCACTCACTTCTCGTAAAGGATCGAGGGTGCCGAAACAATGATGGATAGAGTCTGAAAAGTGCATTATTTCTGATGCATTTTTGATTATTTTTACCCTTTCCCTTTTTTTCCTCCAGGTAACGCAATAAGCCTGATACGCCCTGAGTTCTGTCAGAGACATGGATATTGCAACAGCTCAGGCATCGCTTTCTATCGGCAGGAAAGTCATTGTTTCTGAAACAAGGGCTTCTCTGTTGTTGTTTTTTATAGCTCTTTTACTCCTTTTCTTTTTTTTTGTTGCCTCCTGTCTGTCTGTCTTTTTTTTTTCCACAGCCTTTGTGGTTTTTGTCTGTCTGTCTGTCTCCAGCTTGGAGACATTCTCATTTGGACGGGTGCCTTGGATGCCCCAATAGACTGCCACAATAGTTCCTCATCGAAACAATTTCAAGGACCTCTTCAAAGTGAATGAATCAATAGTGCTCATATGTGGGGTTAAAGCAGAGGTTACGCTCATATTGTTCAACTCCAGACACTCCCTTAGCCCCAACATGCTAGCCGGAGCCAGTGACCTCTTGTTTGGTTAATATAATTCATTCTGTAAATAGAGAATATCAATCCCTCCAAATATAACCCCACTTGGCCCTAAACAAATAAATATATATTAAAAAAGCGCAGGGCGAACCTGCAGGCTTAATACTCTTATGTCTAAACTTGGTTTATCAAACGATGCAAATGTTTCTGATGTCTGAAATGTAGGTGCTGCCAGCCAGAATTGATCCCACAGTCCTCAGAGCTGTTATCGAACAAACCGATTGTGAGTGCAGTTCTCTTCATACAGATAACTTAAACCACATCTATTTACTGTGCACATTCTAATAGGCACTCTGCCTTTAAATGTGTTGTTTTTAGTTGCTCTTTTTCGGCCTCTAAATATGCATAATGCATAGCGTTGCCGTCATGGCATTATTGACTTTTTACAGAAAAATCACTGAATGAGACACGTGGTTTGAGTTTAACAAACATGCACAAGTCATGTTGTCATCACGGTAGAAAGAGCAGATGTGTATAACAAATTTTGGCTAATTTCCACAGTTTCAGGGTGCTTCTCCCTGTCGCCCCATTGTTAAAGTTCTGAGTAAAACCTGTGCTTTTTCTACGATGAAGCAAAAAGTCAGCTGTGGCCCATGGAAAAGTCCTCCGGCACATTGATCGCAACCATAAACACTTCCTTTATTGTACTGTAATGCTTTTATGATTTTCCCATGTGACCATCTCTTTTTGGAGGCTCTCAGCTCTCAGTTTTAGTCTGTAAACTTAACCTTAATCAAACAAACTCTGCTTACGTTCACTCAAATTTACAATAGCAGTGTGCTTTACATCACAAAATCTCCAAAACAAAATCAATGAAGGCGCTGTCGGCAGTTCTTTGCGGCTTGGAGCAGTTGGAAGTTGTTCAGCGTTTGCCGTGACGCATATTCATATTGTAACTCGTTATGTCTGTCTATGCTCTGCAGCTCCCCTCTACAACTCCAAGTTTTGGGCTACATCGATGAAACTGTCTTGAATATAAACAATTATATACCAAAATAATTAAATGTACTATGTATTAATGTAGCTGCAGGTCACTTTTGTTTGCGGCTGCCTTTATTTGACTATTTTTAGCTTGTTTAATGTCTGAACGTTTCAATCAATGTTCTTAATTTCCTTTTCTTTTGCCTTATGTTTTGATGCCTTTTGATTTGTGTCCTGTGAAAGCACTTCGTATTGCCTCGGTGTCGAAACGGTTGGATAACGAGTGTCCCCGTGATGCCGACGACAGAAAATCCGTCGCTCCGATTATTCCACGTACGTCGACACAAGACGGACGGGTCGGTGCTGCACCGAAGAACCATCACTTGGCACCGTTGAGCTTCTCTCATTCCGGTTAGATGTGCGTGTCCTGTACCTTCGCTCACCTTTTTCCTCACACGCCAGTGTAGCACACCACTTCCCTTTGATTCTGCCAACGGCTCCACACATACAGAGCTGCACTGCACCACTGGGTCACCAGCACAGGTGAAGCCGTCCAGGTGAGCTTGGCAGGAGAACGCAGACGACCGTCTGTAGGACGTGAGACTCAGATGGGCTCTGAAGCTTTATCTTGGCATCCCACTTCACACAGAGACACAATGTCACGCAGGTAAAGCGATAGTATACGGTACACAGCATTGGCCGGGCTCCATCTTGCTTTCGGTAGAGTGTCCTGCTTTTTTTTTTTTTTGTAAGATACTATGGGAAAAAAAAACCTCATTATCAGTCATTGTTTAATTAGCGCATGTGAGGCGTAATCATTGAGGGTGAGACCCGAGTCTGCGGGAGGTAAATTGATTTCCTGATGAATGAATGAAAGTATATCATAGCTTGATGTGTGTGGTGCGGTTGCATAAGAGACAGCCAACTATCAACCGCTGCCCTTTTCCTTCAAGTGCGCCGTGATGCCATTATCTCCACTGACTCCAGGCTGATCTCAACAGGCAAAACTGATGCCTGGTAATAAAAACGCCCCCGAAACACCAGCTGGTAATAAGGTTAGTCCACCGTCTGCTGCTAAGTGGGCTAAAGGGTCGGCCTGTGAGTGAATCACAGAACTTGACTTTCATGCTGCAACTAAACATAGAATGACTTCTAGATCTCTCTCGCTCACACACACACACACACACACACACACACACACACACACACACACACACACACACACCCAGACTCTTAACAGGCCTGAGGTCTCCTGACATAGCCTCTCTGGTGACATTTCGTCACAGGGTGAGTGTGGCATCCCAGCCGTGTAGATGTGATTGTCTTTGTGCTTTCCTGTCGTGTAGTAACGGGGGAAGATTGATCGAGTGTGTGTGCGCACACACTTACGAGGGTGTGGTGGTGGGTCTCTCAGAGAGGGGACAGGCTAGAAAGGTCAGGCTGGGAGGTGAAGCCTCTGATATTGACTCTACAAAGGTTCGCTCTGATGAGAGTAACACCTGCGATCGCACAACTCCAGTATAAACACGCACACACACACACACACGAGATGAAACGTGCCATGAAAATAATAATTATTCTCTGAGGATTGAATTGGTTACAGCGGTTATTTAAGTACAACAGCATTCCGGCGCAACCAAATTCCAATTGCTCAGCTTGCATACTTTCATGCTCAGACTGAGAGCTTTGCTGTCACCTGAGATGTGATACAACGTAAATTACCTCCTGGTTTGAAGCTCTAGTTTCTTGCTGAACTATACGTAAGAGGAACAAATGAAGTGATGGATTCCATTATGCACAGTGATGTGTTTACTTGCTATCACTGCAGCGTGCTGCAACGGCTTAGGTGGGAAAAGACGTGAGCGTATTTACGGTGTGACTACAAACCCTTTTAACTTCAAACCGGTTTCTACTCCCTTTGAGGGCAAAATAAAGGTGAAGCTGTTTTAGCTTCCTTCATTTTGGACTCTCCAAACTTGAGCTCTGTCACTCGCTTGTCAGAGTCAAAGTGAAGTAAATAAGTACATAAAATAATAAAAATAAAATAATAGTTTCTTCAACCTTTCTTCCTGTTCCTTTTCCTCCATCTTAACATTCTTGTCCTTTTCTAATTTTTCTAATCCTTTGTCTCCTTTCCTCGCTCCCCATCTTTCTTACCATCTTTCTTTCCAGCCCTCCTTCACCACCGGCCGGCGTGTTTTCTCCAGGACGTTTCCTATCATTGTACTTCAGCTCGCAGCACCGTGCCTCTATGTTTCCTGCCCCGTCTCGGTCCAGCGCCCACGCCCATTTGTCTTAGAGCCACCTGGCAGCGCGGGCCGCCTCTCGGGCCGTTTCCTCCGCCTGATGCTGCTCCGAGGGCCCGTGCCCTCCTACCCCCCCCCCTCCCCGGATCAACCCCCCGTGACCAGGGAACCTGGCGCCCTAATTAAAGGAAAACAAACTTCCAGCTTTCCAGCCGCTCTCTGCAAAACGATGCTTGTTAAGGAGTAAAAGTCAGACTTCGTGATTCATTAGGAAGAGGAAGTCTGAGCAGGCCGGTTAGATCAGACGGGAGGGATGGAGGGACGTAGGAAGTGTGTGTGTGTGTGTGGGGGGGGGGGTAGGGGGGGGGGGGGGGGTAGTTAATGGTCTTGTCTCTGTATGTCTAATGTTATTTAGCAGTGAGGTGGCAGCGACTGGACCCCCCCCCCCCCTCTCTCTACTCTCTACCTTCCTCTCTACTCTCTTAGCTCTGTAATGACTTCTGTCTCTTTGTCTTCAACGAGAGTTGTGTACCACCCCCCCACCCCCCCAAAAAAAACAAGTAGTGTTGAATGAAATATTATATTATTAGTATTATTATATATATAAGTTCATGCTGAAAAACTATTTACACCTTTTATTGTTACAATTTCGAAAGGATATGGCAAAGTAATGCAGGCACAAGGTTATATTGAATTTTAAATTCAGTTCAATTTTGCTTTAATTGACGTGCTTTGAATGTATATTCTCTTTGTTAATATTTTGAATGTCCTTAATGTTGTTAGCTCTTTGTTTGCTACAACTTAAGTCAGGAAAGACCTTTTATAAAAAAAATTGCTTTTTTATTAATCAGTTTGTACCTGAAAATTGTTCTGCCAAGATTAGTCCATTGCAGAATGTGAAGAAACTATATGAAGATGGAAAAGTCGTGAATCCATCATCCATGTGCTCTGGAATAAAACTATTAGCAAAATCAATTTCAACCAGGCAGGGGTTTTGGATTGTCAAAACCGGAAATATTAGCAATTAAGAAATTATGCAGTTGTATGTCATAAAAGAATGAAAGTTGTATTACTGTAACCAAATCTAAATCCCACAGTCGCACAACTTAATCAGCTTTTCCACCGACTCAAACAGACAACTGCACACAAGCATGCACACCAACGTACATCCAGCGTTGTCGGGTTCCGTAACGGCAATAAAATATTACTACTGCAACAAATTTATACAAATTTTTCGCTGTACTTTTTTTGCTGTACTTTTCATGACAAAAAACTATAAAAATTTGATGTCAATTTCTACAAATGGTGGCAAACTGTTAACCCTTACTTTTGAGCAATCTATGAATCTACGTAATGCCATTTTTATATTTGACTTCCTTCCATATTTCCTACCTACTTCACTGTCAGCCAATAGACTGCAGGAATTAATTCCCAATTATTATTTGCAACTAAAACTGTCAGATGAATGACATTTATATTTTAATATTTCAGGACCTGCCGTTAGCAATGAACAAAAAAAAGGCTATAAGGTTCTATGTGTGTGCATATGTAACTGCTTAAGAGTGTCTGTGTGTTTATGTATGCTGGCGTGCATGTTTACACATGTCACCAACATTTTGGAGTAACAGAGCACATGTGTGGTTGTGCAGCCAGTGTGCGTCCTTCAGTGTGTGTTTCACTGTACGTTACAGTGCCTGAATGCCTGTGAGCCGCATTCCTCCGTTTGCTCCAGCGTTCCTCAGTGTGATGTTTTCCTTTGGCTCTAATGAGTTCTAAGTGGCCAATACTTTCTTCTGCAGGAAACTCGTGTCAAACTAATTAACTTTTAATGAGAGGAAATCCACTGATTAGAGTGTTTTCCTTGGCAAACAAGCGTATTAATTCTGTTGGTTTGAGCAGCCGGGCCGAGGAGCCGATTCAAGAAGAAGGCCTCTCTTCAGCAGTCTGCACCACTGCCTCTCTCTCCTTCCCACACAAACACACACACACACACACACACACACACACACACACACACACACACACACACACACACACACACACACACACAGAGATCTTGCCTGAACCCCTGCTCAGTCTGTTTGGCCAGCTGCTTGAAGCTTTGAGTCCACACGCTCTTACATTCTCTCTCTGTCTCTCTCTCACCCCCCTCACCCACACCCGCATGCACACAATTGGCATATCTCCCCTCTAATCGCTGCCCAATGCTGCTCTCTAGTGACTGAAAAGACTCCTGAAGGAGCTTCGTGATCAAAATGAGTTTTGTCTAATGTGATTTTTAGGGTGAATCTGAATTCTGTACCAACTCATCAAACTAAGAAAACAACTCATGAAAAGTTGAACATCAGTTATAACCCTGATATGAAATAATTTGTCAAATGAATCAGCAAACTCCTTGAGCAATCATTTCATACTTTCTTTGGCAGAAATTGTATTTGCATATTGTATTTGCTGTAAAGGAATGAATATGAAGATTATATGTAAGTAAAAGACAATGAATTGATGAATCCAGAATAAAATTATTAGAGAAATCAATGTTAAAAATAGTCATTAGTCACAGCTCTTAGCCCCCTTTTCTTGGTATGATCTCAATTACAAATGAAGATCCTTTTCAGTCCAGATGTTTACTTTTTAAAAGTTTACCTTAAGCAATCCGTTTATTATATATATTTTTCATTATTAACCGATATATTCACAGAACCATGTGGAACTGCGATTCGATGAAAAGACGAAAACTCCAGTAGGCTGACAATATAGCACTCATGCAGTAATTTACATTTTTTAAAAGAACACAGCTGTCAGTTACTCTCTTTGTGGGGCAGCATGTGTCTGAATTAGGAGTTCAATATAAATCTGTGTAATGTTAAGCTGGCAGTAACATGAGGAGCACTCATTCGGGGGGGGGGGGGGGTTCGCTGGGGGCAACATTTCAATGACAGACACGTTTTCATGATGGTAGTCGCTCTTTTTTCAGCATCTGTGTGTGTGTGTGTGTGTGTGTGAGAGTGTATGTGTGTGTGTGTGTGTGTGTGTGAGTGAGAGTGTGTGCTTCGCTGGGATCAGCAGTGGGCCTATTTGACTTGTATTTTCATATCAGAGTCGGTTTAACTGCCAATAGAACACATTAGCAAGTACTAACATCTTATTACAACGCCATTTAGATCCAGTGGGAGCGGAGCGGCGCTCTCTGCCATTCCCTGGAATCCCGAGTGAGAGCGATTGATGTGCCGTTCGGAGTGGGCCTCTCAGAACCTGGAAAATGTGTCCGTTTCATCTCTCAATTACTGTCAGGGGTTTGAAGCACTGATGTTCTACCGTTATCCGTCACAATATGGCTCAAGTTTGTTGAAGTATCTGAAAAAAAAAAAAAAAGCCACACCAACTAGTCCAAAAGAGAAAGAAAGCGAGACAAGCAGGCCCGGCAGCTGGTGCTGTTTCAAAGCCCGCCCGAGCCCTTTAAGATGAAATCCATTTTGTTTCAAGTTCCGCAACCAGCTCGCCTGATGAAGGCTCTAGGGGTGAAGAGGAAGAGAGGGAGAGAGAGAGAAAGGGAGAGGAATCTGTTTGATTTGTCAGAAGTTCTTTAATTTAATCTACAGCTGTCAGGATGCTGACGATTCAAACCTCATCACTGCCTTTTATCTGCCTGATTTCACCCCAGGCACCAGACACTCTTCTCTAACACACACACACACACACACACACACACAGTAAGTGAATGAGAGAGAAGGGATGAAGGGGAATGAACGTGTTTCATTTATTAAAGAACACAAAGAAAGGCTAGAAAGTAAGAGCCCATAACAAATAGAGAGGGGCACGTCATCTAGTGTCTGCGAGTCTGCGTTGGACTCAGAGCGACTCCTCACGTAGTTGACTGACTTTGTAAAACGCGAGTGTCTCGGCAGAAAAAGATGAAGCAAAAAGTTTTTAAAAATGCAGAGGCTGATTGCCTTGTGGAAGCTGTTGAGGTGAACTCAAAAGATGCACCTTTTTAGTAATCTATTTAGGGCCAATGTACATGAAAACTTTTAGGTCTTAATTGATGGGATTCTTTTATGTCTCATATTTGTCGTTGCAGTAGAGCTGAAACTGTCCATCTATCAATTGGTTGATTCAGTTAGGAAATAATTGTTATTTTGAAAACAAAAACGCCAAACTAGTCCGGTGCCAGCTAATTAAACTTTTTGATCAATGCTTTTCTTCGTCTTATGTGAATGTAAATTGTTTTGGACTTGATGATAATACCTTCAACTTGGGGACTTTGCAATCAGAATTTCTGACGGTTATCAGTTAGTTAACAAAATAAATGTCATAAATGTAAGAAAAGCCTTCAATTTTAAAACACTATTTGTTCAAACGGTTTACTCATGATTTTTTCAACCAAATGAGGCAAAACATTTTCAAAACAATTATGTAAATCAGGAAGGAGATAAACAGAACCAGGGATTTGATGAGACATTTTGGATATTACCCAAAACGTCCACTACAAAATCAGTATTTCAGTCATTCCTTTGCCTCCAAATACACTGAATGCTCCAACAACTGAAGTATTTCTGCACCACATGTTTTACTATTAGCCAACAAACACATCACCGATAGCAATTCACCCATTACTTTATTTGCATTTGGTTACTACTTTGCAAAACTCAAAGTATGACCGTATGGGGATTAAATGTGCTACCTTGAGTTGACAGAAAGCTCAAGGAAAGATTCATGGTGCACGTGTGAGCAGTTAATGAAACACAGTTCATTTGGATGGATAAAATGAAGTTAGTTGTTGAATCAGCTCCAGACTTTGTTTCAAGAAAGTATCCCACACTACAGCTTTACCCCTCTGAGGTTTAGCCTTTGCAAAAGGGGTTGCAGTTCACATCTCCTGACTCAACTGCCTGATGTGTTTTAGAATTAAAGATATATATCTTCAAATGGGGAGTTTCCCCCTTGACATCACTTGCCCTCCGCAGATGGAGAGCCGTGATGTTCAAACCCCCGAGAAATTCCATTTGTAATTTTCATATGTTCTGTTTTCTTTTTCCTCCATTTTTGCCTCCGCAGCTCCTTTTTATGATCCCTGCACTTCGCCTCTCCATTCAAGTCTCTCTGTGGCTGTATATCCACCATCAGCTTGTCCTCTGCTGCCAAAAGCCCTCATTCCCCATGCTCTCTCCATCTTAGACAAGTCTGCTCTCTAACTCTCCTACACATCGTGTCCACATCTCTTAAAGATTCTGACACAGACACACACACAGCACACGTGCAGGTTCCAGGGCTACACACACACACACCATTCTTTTCCTTCCCATTGGGGACCCTATTGCAGATGAACACACACTCATTTTGTGATAGCTCCTTGCAGCGGAAATTAGAATTAGACACTTGGGCAAAGCCTGGCCTGCAGAAATGTGACCCGCTGCTCTCCCCGAATACTTTCAAATGGTCGTTACTCTTTTCTCTGTCCTCAAGATGGTCCTGGATAGAGAGAACCTGTGGAAGCTCGAGTGTGCTATCTTGTTATTGAATCTGAGGACTTGACAAGAAAAATAGGCTGCCAAAAGCTGCACCGTGTCCAGAAGAGGTTTCGGCGTTTCACCAACTCTCCTCACTCCCTTTTCTCGGTATTGGCCTCTCTATATTTTTTCTAATCCTGCTTTTCCCGTTCACCTCTCAGTTTACCTGTTCTGTCAGCCACGCAGGACTGAGACTGGGACAGAACTCCCAAAGCGTTTGGAACTGGCTGGCTGGCGCATTATCAGATGAATTCATCATTTACAAGTAGACCAGCACTTATTTCTTTACTACTTCATTTTTTCTTTTTACATTGCTGCTCTTTTGCCTTCATCCCCTCTTATGCATGCACCCCTCCCCGTATGGCTGCCTCTGTCTGCAGCTCCGAGGTGAGCCCAGATGACTGTCAGGCCGCACGAGATTTTGTCACGCGTCCAAATAGCGTTTTTGCATTCTGTGGACGCACTGGTTGCACATTCTATTAAGCAGGACTGACACGCCCGCGGCTCTGCAACATTACTCAAGTTGAATGGTCAAATCGCTCAGCATGTTCCACCTGGAAACACTAATCACGTTTACGTATTGATTATCTGTTAGACGGGCGAGCGCCAGCCAAGGCCATCACACCCATACGTACTTAGAAATACAAGAAGATATGCACATGTGGATGGAATCGTTGAAGCTCGCTAGCTTAGCCCCGTTAGCTCTTACAGCACTTTGGTCCCGTCCTCACAGTAAAGCTTCACACAAACTTCAACTTTGAATAAACCCTCCTGGATATACCAGTAGTTAGGCACCCAGCCAACAAGTCACATAAGACAACTTTGGAGCTGTCTGATGGCATATTGAGCCTCTCTTGGCAGAAGCTGTGCAGCGCTCCTTAGCGTCCATGCTACATTGAGGTTTAGGTTAGGTTACGGTAACGCATCACAGAGAGGAGTGGTTCATGTCAATTAAATAAAAGTATTGTAACTGAATTTGAAAATGTAATCCTTAACTACTGGTTTTGGAGGAACTTATCAGCACTCAACATTGGATTCAACCCAGTGTAAAACATTATTACACAGGAACTTGGCACATGCTCACAAGGCAGTTTTATATTATTCCTCGGAATCCTTGTCGTCTTGTCTGGAGAAAACTTTGGACCCACAAATTTTTGGTTACACATGGTTGTTTTATAGCGTGTGGAGTTGATCAAACAAAGGTCATTGGAAAGGAGAAGTGAGTAGTAACTGGCGGCAGATTGCAACTAACTGAAACGCGTCCCGTGTGTGTGCTGAGCATGTAAGAGAACCACAGCGGCCTTTGTTTCTGGGCAACTGAAACATGGTGGCCGGCTCCATGAAGAGGACACACTCCCTGTGTCAATATAAGCACATATTATTATCATTATATTTGCATCTACTACAGATGGCATCAGTGGTATGGTAGAATAAAGTTATGTGTTCCCAAAGTCTTCATTGTGAACCAATGTAAAATGTAATCTTTTTGTTGATGTTCCACAGATTGTGTGTGATACATAAGTGTATCATACATTGTTCATTAATATCATGCCAAGGCCATGCCTGGTGTGTTGCTCCCATCTAGAGGTCATATTTGGTATAATCATTTTATTAGGTACACCCACATGAAAAGAGTCCTGCAATAGAGTCAAACTCCATTCATCTCACAAAGTTTTACCGAGTTGATTTAACATGAGCTTCATTTTGAAGTCGACAGTTTGTGATGCTGTTGGGGTTTGTTGTGGTGTCTTCAATATATTGTCCCCATTCACATAAAAAAGGATACACACGTTAATGGAAACAACTCTCAGTATACAGTGTCAGGAGCACAAACTGCAGCCTCCAAAATTACCCTCACATTCAATCAACTCCCCACTAAAGCATACTATACATTACAACCTTCGTGAAGGTATCAGTTGTTGCAGGAGTGTTGCATGTAACTACATTAAAGTAGTTTAGCTAATAAAGTGGAAACTGAGTGTATATTTTCCCTGGATTTGATCAGCATGCAGGTTTTAAAATACAAGATTATCCACGCTCATCCACACTACTTGCTTCCTTAAAGTAAGATAAATATGCTGCCTGGTTGGCCTGTGTATTAGAACAGATGTTATCAATTACAGCCTAAAACTATTTAACCTGATCATATAGCACAGCTTAAACAAAACAAAAAAAGATTGAAAACTACTTTTAGCAGACTCAAATTTCATATATCACAAGCATTCAACGGTAACTTAATAACAATTAAACACTAAATTGGAGAGAAAGCGGGGACTTTCTCTGCTCACTGTAACAGCGTTGTTCTGATATTTTTTTCTTGTCTCCTGTCTTCATTATAACCAACCAATGACCAACCAAACCACAGACACACTCAAAAATGGACATTAACCATCGTTCGTTGTCGTTTCACAAACAACGTTTGTTCATGTTACCTCTCCTGAGTATTAACCGATTACACTTGACTCTTCTCGACTGTAATAGTGCAATACCACCTTTGACCACGCAACAGACCCTCGATCCCAGGGGGGCGCTGTTTCACTCTATCGAGGAAATGACTTAGTTGCAATAACCACGTATTGACGCCACGTGTCGCTGTTGGCCTGTGCTTTTTTACCTCGTCTTATCTACAGTGCAGCTCCCTTACAGACAGTCCATGCCTACTCCCTCCTTCCTTCATCGTGACTGGACTGATGATAAGTAGTTGACATTTCAGATATTTCCCTGAGAAGCATTGAGTATTATATACAGGCTCAAACACCGGTCACATCCGTGATATCAGTTTCAACTGTTGGGTTACCGTGGCATTCCTACCCATTAACACTCTAAACTAACATCTTATTTGTGCATAATGGTAATGGAAATTCAGCAACAACGTAAAATGTATCTTTTCACATGTGACGTTCGCGTAAAGTAAGGGTAAGAATAACTACAATTTAATTACTGAAGCCCTCCAAATAAATGCATTCTTAGCAGTGGCGCAATCATACTTTACGGGTTTGACAAAGGTGTTTTATTTCGAAAGTTAAGACCGGAAACACCGTCTTTGACTCTGGTCTAGCTTGACGTGCATTTTCGCCGCACAGGCATCATCTGCATTACGCGCGCCGGCGTGTGCGGACTCAGCGTGTGTGTCAAACACGGCTCGCCTCGGCTCGGCTCGGCTCTGCTCGGCCCACGTTAGCAGGACAGGCGCGCAGGGCGGGGCCCAGGTGGGTCTGACTGACTGCAGCACACACCCCTCAGGGCTGAATTGGGCTCCGTGACCGCTCCGATGAGGACATGGCAGCCGAATCGACCCGGAGATTCACCAAGAACCTGCTGAAACCGGGGACCGCGGCGGAGATCCGCCAGACGGCGTCCAACGCGGTCAGACACGCTGCGGTGACGGTGAGTGGTACCCGGGTGGATTGTGGAAACATGGTGGGGTGTGTGGGGGGAAAAAAAAGAAAGAAAAAACGCATCACACACACCTGTGGGCCCAAGGTTTCTTTTTTGGTTTGAGCGCCTTTGGCCGCTAAAAGCTTTGCGTCTGGATGTGAATTCGATCTGCACCACTGCGCCGTGTTCAAATCTGGCAAATTGGCATTCATGCTGCATCTTTCTTTTGCGGCTGATGTGCACGAGCGGCACTGTACAGCGCAGCTGCTCAGCATCTGGCCATTGATCCTGCGAGGGGAAACGAATCGGTGCTCAAAAAGGTGCACAAATTGCCCAACCTGGAGTTTATTTCAGTGCGTGTGTGTCTCCTGTGAATGAAATGCAGTAAATAGCGGGATAGTGGGATGCGGCATGACACGGGCAGCGGTTTGCATCTGCCCAGCGGCGCAGGGAACCGCGGAGGGAGGAACAGAGGGCCGATCAATTCGACCTCTGGATTAATTCATGACTATTTCTACTATCGGGCCGTATTAATGTCACGAGAAGTGCTTGTGGGATGTTTGATTCAGTGGGTGTGTCGCTGCCTCACAATGAGAGGCTGTGATTGACATTAAGATAACGGGAGGAGGGGTGCAGGAAAAAACATCCACTAGCACGTACGCATGCACACGCACGCACGCACACACCAACACACATCTACTCATTCAAGGAGAAGGTGCTTTCATGATGTCCTTTTGATTCATCTGGCTGAGGACAAATCCTCCACCTCACGTTTGGCGTGCGTGTCTGTGTGCGTGTGTGTGGCCACGCTGATTAGCATAGAGAAAGGTCACTCCACTTCAGACTACTGCCACTCTGCATCCTCTCCACTCGGGTGTTAGTGTGTCAGTGGGACACACGCGTACCAGCACAGTGAGAATTGATTGGAATAAAAAGAGAAAATCTAATATCACCGGTGTGCGTGCAGAACGAATGGAATGGAGACATCGCCTTTTTGCACGAGCGGCCAGATGTTCCCACCGGCAACAGTGTCAGTTGAACAGAATTGAATAGAATAACATGTATTTGCTGTACACCAGGACGCTGCTTATTTATTTTTCATCGGATGAATCGATGGACTGGTAAGTGTTGGTATCATTTGGTGCCAGTGAGCTTTCCCGCCATGCCTAAAAGCGCTGCAGTCGAAGTCGCACAGTGGCTTTTGAGCAAAGACAGTTGAGGGAGTTCCGCTCATTTAGACATTAACTATATAACTGTCAGTCAATATGTTTTTATTCTTTATGAAAGCCCACATTTATTTGCATCACTAATAGATATGTGGCATTGCCCACAATGGCCTCAACGGTATAAATATCACAGTTTAAACAGTTTGACGGAGTTTCCAAGGGTTAACAGGTTTGTACAATCCCCGGCTGTTAGATGATCATATCGCCTGCCCCCACAGGAAACACAATTTACCCTGAATACAAGATCTGTTCCTGTAAAGCATTTGGCGTTGTTTTTTGAAAAAAGTGAACTTAAATAGAAACCGTGACTCGTACTTCACCCACATGTGTAAAGACCCATGCAAATCAGTTTCAATTCCCTCATATATCTTGATAAAGATATAACAATCCATAAGTCATTACTCAAAGTCATTGAATGTACAGACATACGAGCTGGATCGCTGGTGAGGGTGAGAAGAGTAAACGTGTGTGTAAGCTATGCACGGGTTTGGGTTAAGTGGGTGTGTAAATGTCCATTTCTGCGAGTGTGTTAATGCACATCCTGTTGTTGGTGAAAGAAACCAGGTCAGCAGAATCAGGCCCTATGGCAGAACATTTATTGAAGCGCAAGCCTCACCCCCCCATCTCTTTCATTGACCCCTTCGTATTTTTCATAGTTGCCATTTAATTTTCCTCATTCACTTAAAGCCCGTCTGTCCCCGCCTCCTCCCATCCTCCTGACTCGGCTCCATCTGTGCATGCTTTCACTGTTTCAGAGTCTTTCGTATTTGAGTTGCATCTCACAATGTCTTCCTTTGTGCTTTTTCCCGTTCCATTGCTGTCCATTGGTCCTCAGACAGGTTAGATCACTTTCTGAAGTCTGTGTCTGTGTGTGCTTGCGATTGTATATAGCATACATGATACCAGGTATCTCCCCTGTGGTGCACATTGCATTTTCCTTTTGATGAAGGGCTCTGTGAAAGCAATCACTGCTTTCTGACTGCTCTGTTTTCTCTCATGGTGGGTCAGCCCACCCAACCCCAAATATGTAGGGAGCAAGGGAGGGTTGATGGGTACAGGAATGAAGGATGTAACGGTGGTTGAGTTCGGGTTCTTTTTTTGGTTGTTGTTTAAAGACCTACAGTTTGTTGCTTCAGTGACCATGAGATCTTTTCCATTACCTATTTTTTGGGGGGCTCCGTCATCCTGTGATCCGCGGGACAGGAAATGGCTGTGAAAAAAAACCCTGACAAATGAATTGACATATCCAAAATACGTTTAATATTAAACATAAATAAGCTGAATTTGTATCGAACACGCTTGAAGAGCAGTATTTAAAACACATCTTGAATAAAATGAACACGGCGTGTCCGACGTTACTCGGGATTAGGAGAGAAAGTGTTCATTATGACTCTCAGCTGAAGTGAGCAGCCGAGCTGTGCAGACACAAGTGGCGTTCTTGTTGTGACTCTGGCTGCCGGCTGGGATGAACCGCATGCCATGTCGTGCCATGCCATGCCACATGCCCCCACCCCGCCCCCGGCATGTGGCATCCCACTTCAGCTCAGTTCATTCGCCCCGGTGGCACTGGGTTGCTTGTCGGTGCTCCACCTCGCTCCCTGCTTACGGTCACACGAATGCACGTACATGTTCCACACGAGGTTAAATCAGGCTCCGTCTTTCACTTGGCCTTATTGAAACTGAACTGTAATCCCATCATTAAATGATCTTCTACATTATGCAACTGTTGATTCAGCCTATTGACAACAAATCACTGCATGGTTTATTGGTTGACTTGCTGCCATTGCAATTTCAATCTCATTTTCCGTACACATCAAACTGAATATTATTGATTAATGTGTTTTTTTTTAAAAATACAGTTTGTTCAAAAACTGGGAAAATATCCATCCCAATTTCCCGTTGCCAACCCTCCTATTGTGAAAATCTGTTTTAGAAACTCAAAATCAGCCAAATATTGTGGATTCCTCTTGTGTCGATGAACTGAAGGAATCACTCAAAGAATGATTTCAGCACCAAGCCGATCAATGGCCGACCTGAAAGCCTGCGAAAACGCTCACAGAGAGCATAGGTGTGCAAAATGACAAAAACACGTGTATGTGACGTAAACATGCAAACCCCGTTGGGATGGTGGTCCTTTAACAATGCGGTTCACCTCCGCGCTCAGTTGCATGCTCTCCTCGTGCAGAAACATTTAGGAAAGTGGTTTTAGGTTCAAGTGCGTTTTCCCTCCTGTATTTTTACAACGTTTTATAAATGGCCCCAAAAAAAGCTTCCGCACATTTCAAAAGGTGTGCATATTTCATTGACCTCAATTTAGCTTGTCTATTTCAGTTTTCTCTCAGTTGCATGATTTATTTACTCTGAGAAAGACATTTCCGGCGGATTTGTCAAGGTGTCCTCTCCTGTGTTGGACAATGGGACAGGTTTTGGGCTCGTTGCGCCTTCTTTTAATCTGTGTCCAATCTACCCGTCTTCTGGGTTTACACCAGTCATATTCTGTTTGTGTGTATCTGTTCTTCCTCTCGCACATCTGTGTGTGTGTGTGTGTGTGTGGCTGAAATGTGTGTCAGACAATGCGGAGCAGTCCGTAGTTGTTGGGGTGGCGGGGGAGGGGCACGTCTAGCCGGCGAGCCCCAGCGATGTATTGCCGGTTTTTGTGGTTGTGTGTGTGTGGGGGGGGGCATGCTGTCAGTCCGACTTTGCCCTCTCTTCATGACACATCGGGTCGCCTGCCTTGTGCATGACGGCTAACTGTTAGCGTAGCATACAGTTGGCTAGTCTGTCTGTGTGTGTGTGTGTGTGTGTGTGTGTGTGTGTGTAGTACTTGTGGTTGTTCTGAAGAAGATATTCAGGCTGCTTCCGATCTGCGTCACTGTGTTTTTTATCTTGATGACACCACAGTTTGCTGCTGCTCTGTTTTAAGGAAATACTCGCCTGTCAGTGTTGCATGAATCCGTTGCCGGCAGCATGCGTAGCATCATCTGATGTGCCCCGTATCTCATGCCAGTTAGTCAAAGCGATAACGTTGTAAATGTAACCAGAAACCAGTTAGATTACCAGGGATTAGCCGGCTCTCCCACAGCCGCGGTTGCCGCGGCAACGGAGAGAGGTCAATTAGGATGGAATTCTAACAGGAAGCACTGCGAGTATCTTATAGTGAATCTTATTTCATCCTCGCTTGTGTTCCCACGCTTCACTGCATCTCATACATGTATTGAGCTAGCTTCTGTATTTCAGACACTTATTATTTTAATCTGTAAACTCGCCTCTTTCAACTGCTCCATAGCTGATCACCTTCTGTTTTCTCTATTTTGAATAATGCATCTTGAGCTTGCACCATGAGAAGCCCGAGGAGAAGATCTGCATTGACGCTGACATTTCTGTTACATGCCTCTTATTACGTCTGCACAGGACAGAATCCACCTTATAGTCACCAGCCCTATTGCTGTTAATGCTTTTAGAGAGTCAGATTGAGAAGAGGGCAAGAGGGTAGATGTGTCTCATGTCCCAGAGGGTTAACTTCTCCTCTTATAAACAGTCCCGTGCATTACTTTGTGTGTAGGTAAACTATTGTCTGTGTGTGTTTTCTTTCATGTACAGTATCACATTTTATGTAAGGTCTTGTTTTGGCAATGCCATCGTTTTGATGTACCTTCAGTTGTCTGTGTCTTCTGTGCAATATTCCGAAGTCTGCGCGCCACAAACTTTCTGGGCCGTTGTCTTTATTTCCATAGCGACAAATGCAGCCGCTTCCCTAATAAGGCATAAAATCGCCTGCCTGCCAATATTATAGTTATTCTCTTACATAAAGTGCTGTTTTGGAAAGAATACTGCACAGTCTGATGGTATAAACATGTAAATGAGATTGAGCAGCAGACAGACTCATTCACTGAGAATTGGTAAAAAAGGAGCTTTGGAGCTCCAACGTTCCCAGTGGAACAATAGAACTCTGCAGAGAGATTTTCAGGCTGTTTTGACGGCTAATGTCAGAAATACAAGCCGGATCCTTTTCACAATTCAAATGCTGAATTTTGAATCTCTGTCGCTACTGTTTAAGCCATTTTCCATGAGCGAAACCGATCACAAAACAAGATGGATGATGATACCACGACCAATCAATGCCTAAAAATGGGACAGTCTGACTATACTGCAGATAAAATAGCTGTGATACTCAGCACGATGTGATATTTAGAGCGGTACACATGTGGGATTTGTCCTCTCGACCATTATATTTTGCATCTCTGTCCCCTGTTGAGTCCACTCGCACGGCACCCAACGCATGTGTTGCCTATTCACTCTCCATCTTGTGCTTATGGGTTATGCTCAATGCATGTGGCAAACTGGCTTGTGAATTGTTAACACTCGGACATGTGGGGCAGGATGTCACGCCCTCCCTCCCCCACCTCTCTCTCTCTCTCTCTCTCTCCCTCTCTCTCTCTCTCTCCCTCACACCGCTCGCCTTGTGTTCTTTGAGCATCTCAGCGCGCTGCAGAAGCCGTGCTGTGGCCATGTGGTGCAACCTTAATGTGTGTTTATCTCACTTCAGAGGTTTCATCAGCAGCGCGAAACGTATTCTGTACCCCCCCCTCCCCCCCCTATGTTGAACACCCCAACCACGCCGCCTCCCGCTGTGTTGCTCTCTACAATAAAACCCCACCTTCTGCCTCTGCGTCGCTCTGCCTCCTCACAGGCTTTTTCCTCTTTGCCTTTTTCTTCTCCAAATCCCCCCCCCCCGTTGCTCCCTTTCTTACTCCCTCACCCTTTTTCTAAACCAACTGGATTACATTCATTGAGTTTTCACTTTTTCTTGTGTGGAGTGAATGCTTCCAGTGTCACCGGTGCGTTGTGTGTGTGTGTTGTGTGTGTGTGTGTGTGTGTGTGTACATGCAGACAGGAGAAAGGGATTAGAGGAGATGAATAGCTCTTTGACATTTGTTATGACTGAGCTGTAGACGACTCGGACCCGGCGTTTGCCGGGTAACAGCGGGGGCCGTGCACGGCCGGGCCCTGGTGTGTGTCTGTCCCCATCTTCTCCATGACTCATTCAGACAGGGCAGAGAAATGAAAGAGAGAGAGAGAGAGCGAAAAACCGTCACTGTCACTGCTGACACTGTGTCTGATGATGAATCCCCCCACTGTTTGAACCCAGCGAGAGGCTGCGCACCGATCTCACTACTAGTGTGCGTCTGCCTTCAAATACGTGTAACCTTGTAGTGTCACACTGCGAGTTGAACTGAAGATTAAAAAAAAAAGCCTGTTTAGTCTAGACAGAGAAAAAGTATCTGTCTGTCTTTTAGGCCAGCATTTGTGAGAGGGCACATGAGAGAGAGAGAGAACGGGGGGGGGGGGGGGGGGGGGGCCCATGCGTTGTGCCAATGTACGTCCACAATAGGCTCTTTGGAGATGCTTCACCGCCAGTGAACTGCTGCATTCAGACTCTGCCGACCTCGCCTCGCCTCCCTGGAGTTTTAACTTTTATCCTCTTTTTCTCTAACGCTCTCCGTCCAGCTCCGCCGTGCCGCCCCCGTACCCTAATAGACACCACGTACACTCGTCCCTCTCGCCCACTCTTTTCACGGCCCCCCCCCCGGGGAAGCGGTAGAGGGAGGGGATGGGGGTCCACTTCACTCCACTCGCTGGTCTAAGAATAGTCCGGGGACTCTCAGCGGGTGAATTGCAGTGTTGTGTCTCTCCCGCACTCTGCATTCCAGAGTAGGAGGCCTGAATGTGTTACTGCCATTACCGTCCGACCCCCCCGTGCCCCGCTGCCCCCGCCCCGTTGTGTCCGCACAGCCATACACACTGTGGAGCAGTCATGTGCGACGTGGACTTTCCCTTTATTAACTGTCTTCCCTGGCTGGACATGGGATTGAGCGAGAGAGGACGGGATCTAATTAAGGAAATGTCTGAACTCTGTTAAGATCTTTTTTTCGTCCCTTTCTCCTCCGCTGTCTGACTGTTTCCTGCCGGCTTTGATCAGCCAGGCCGAACCGCCGACCGTCCCGTCTGACCGCGTCTGTCAGAGAGCGGGAAAATAAACAGAAACAAGCCGCCGTTATTAGTATTTCATCACCTCCATCCGCCTCGATAACCCACATCCCTTCACACATATACTCTGAGATAAAAGCACACACGCATTGATAGGTCGGCGGGGCCTGTTGGAAATAGAACAGATCGTTTCTCCTTGGAGATAATATGTCATGGGTAGCGGGCGCACAAGCAGAAGTGGCGGGCATTGCCGGTGATAGCGCAAGATAACGGGCTGAAAAATGGAGCAAGATACGTGAGCGTGCTCAGTTTGTGAAAGGCTGGATTGAAATGTATTTGTTGCAGCCGTGACCTTCTTGCACATTTTGTCTGAGGCGAAGAATCCTACGAATTGCAACAATGTACTCAGTTTGTGGTTTTCAGTAAATATGTGTAAACCAACCGGTTCCAAAAACGGGGATATCATTCCAGGCCGGCCCTTCAGTCCACAGCGTAGAATCTGTACAGGAAGAGTTGGATATTTTGGAAAAATACAAGGAGAATATACGAGTGGAGTTTTGTTACTTTCATGATTAACGATCAGGCTACTGGGTTCCGGTATGTTTCAGTTCTACTTCTAGAATTTAATGCATTTTAGTATTTTTTATTTTTTGAGTATTCATTTTGTGCACTGTAAAATGTTGCAAAATATTTTATATTATAAATCATATATCATTTTTTTTGTACTCTAATACCCAACAGACAACTAGTTACATATAAACTTTGGTAACTTGTGGTCATAATCCTGTGTTTTATTTGAAATACAGGTGCATTGTACGTTCATGAACAAATACACAATTCCTGTCCAGTGCTGGCAATATAAAATACATACATACACACATACTACAATACATACACTGTCAAATACTCAAATCTAGTTATAATGATCAATCGACCATTTAAGTATCACATTTTTCACAGATGCCTTTGCTGTATCTTGTTCAGATTTTGTTCTGCAGGATTGTGTCGTTTCACCCCGAGGACAGATCTGATCACTGAGGGTCCGATCAGGCTTTCTAAGAATACAGACGTTGTACCGCTGTGCTACAAATACCTGATCAACCTAAAGTATATGATCCTACTTGGCGTCTTGATCATGCACTGCAGTTTGTCATAATTCATCACATATATTTACGACGGTGCGGTTCAGGCTGGAGGACAAGCGCTCTGCAGAGCAGATCTGTTGAACATCTGGAGGACACGGCTGAGTACGTAGAAGTGATTTAATTTCAACCCAGAGCAGCCTCTGTTGTAGTTTGTTAGACTTAATTACTGCGTATTCATATATCTTAACTCGTCATCAATCTCAACTCAAAGCTGTTTGTAAGTCGAAACCTTCTCAAGTAAATTTGCATTATTATTGGAGGGGGAATATTGAGTCCACACAAGAGAGGAAACACATTCGCTGGTCTTGCTATGGCATTCATTGTTTTCCGAAAAAAGCACAATTTTATTTTAACTCCGGTCCTATCTTATCTTATCAGGACTGTACAATCACAAAATGGTCCCACACATTTTCTTTTCTGCCACGTGGCAGCAGTGGAGGTGGATGTGATTCAAAGATGCCACATCGGCCAATAGCTATTGTCCCTGAGTGACACTGAGAGTGCGTCTCTCTGACACGTGTCCCCCGGGAAAACGCCCCGAGTCCAAACGCTCAATAAGAAAAAGGGAGTTAAGGCGAAGGAACAAACTACGATCCACAATTGTCTGTCATGCTTGTTGGAGGGCGAGATTCTTCTGATTTGGATTCAAAACCTTTTTCTCATGAGTCGGCGCCGGCTCACTGTAAGCCTATTTTTCTTTGCGAGTACATCAATTCTCTCTGCCTCAAGTGTCAGCCAAAGAGCTGAAAGGGCTTCTGCAGAATAAATAACTGTGGGGGGGGAAAGGCACCGTGTCTGTAAGAAGGGGTGTGAGAAATGATGGGGGATGGGGTAAGGTAAGGTACGGACCGGAGATATGGAAACACACGAGGAAAGAAGTCGAGAGCAGCTGCGTCCTCGGCCTAAACCGGGGCCTTAGGGAGAGCGAGCTATGCTGAGTGGGCGTCTGGCAGATAGTTAGCGCTGGTATGGAGGTCACACGGAGGTCACATGTAGGCTTTGTGAAGGTGTCATGTAGGCGTCATGACTGAATGATTTATGGCAGACCGGGCATTCTAGTGTGCTTTTTTCTTCGCTGTGAGGGTGTAGATTGGAGTCATGTGATCTATTTCTCACCAATGGCTGGACTGATGTGATTGTTCGTGAGCATAGTAGCTTCTAACTGTCTCATCCATTGTTCTGGTATGTTTTGTTGGCATGTTTGCGTTGAAGCAAATGCCGGCTCGGGCTTGGTTTAAGATGGATGTATTGGGTTCAGAGTGAGGACACATTCTTCCAGCCAGCAGAGCCACAGGAAACAGAAATCATCAGGGATAATTGACCGACGAAGAGTTACTGTTTCAGAGTTTCAGAGGCACATTAGTGTATAGTTTGACTTGGCCGGCATGAAGCAGTATGCGGACTGTCTGATTGGTGGAAGACTCTTTTACCTGGACAGGAAACGGGAGAGGCCTAACAGATGTGTAAATGGCCGTGACACCATCACAGAGACAAAACAGATGCTGAGAGAGAAATCCAATTTTATAAGTGTACAACTCCCCGAAGAAACGTTACGTAAAGGATGTGTAATATCGCAAATATACATCGCAGAGCACATGCAGAGCCGATGACCTCAGCAGCCTACGCCTCTGTGCTGATGCCTCGAGCTGGGACGGTAGCGGGGGGAACGGGGGGGGGGGACCAGCAGGGAGATATGGTGAGATGCCACGTGGGAGAGTGACTTAATGAGGCAGCTCTGCGACAGCACAGTAGCTGTTTGTGTGTCCGTACTGCTTCTGCTGCTGTTTGGAAGCTAAAGAATATGAGTCATCGGCCAGATTCTCTATGAACGTGTGAACTGGTGAGAGAGCAAATGTTGACACAGGCAGGTGAACAGGTACACGCTATAGAGTTGTTGTTGTTGTTGTGGTTGTGGACCCTGGACAACAACATGTAGAAGTGTTTTCCACAGCGTTTTAAACTGGAGGTGTGTGCCAACTCACGTGAAACAAAGACCACCTCCACCAATCATGATAAAGACTTTTATGAAATAAAACACACACAATGGCATGAACATAATGTGTGCCTTGTGATCTACTCATTCATTTGACCATGATGCCAGATGTGTTAAACGCCTGGATGGCTCACCCACTGGACACGGTTCCCGAAACAGATACGGCTGATGTTGAATTTAAGACCATCTTTGCCATGTACAGAATACTGTGTATCCTTAACGTGGGTCAAGTAGAGTCTCCCTGTGACCGGTAACCATTTAAAGTGGCGTGTATATCAGGCTTCATTTGACCCAAGGTGCTGCATGATTGAGTGTCGTAGCAAAGATATGAAAAAACGTTCCCCTAAACAACGGTATGTGTGTGTTTGTGTGTATCTGCATTTGAGTCTTGAATCTGAGTCCGACGAGAAAAAACGATCATTTTTTCACAATGCCCCCCCCCCCGTCCAAACCAGGCAGTTGCTACTCGCCAACTTCCCCCCTCTCCCACATTCTCCAACCCTCCTCCTCCTCCAAATCCCCTCCTCAGTTAAGGACATTTTTAATAGCTTCCTTTCGTAAACAAGCCCGCTGCCCGGAGGACCAGATAGTGTCTCTGGCACCGAGCGCCAGGTCCTTCCGTAAAGACGTGGCAGCGAGGTCGCGCGGAGAGACGGCGCCCTCCCGTCCTTCACGCGGCCTGCCGTGTCCGCTTCTCGGCACTAGATGGCATTCTCAGTGTGCCGTGGCTCCGAGCACATCCTGTTCGACTCCTCCTGGGGGGGGAACTCAACGGAGAGCCTGATACGACACACGTCTTCGGGAGGCCTCGTGGTCTTGGTTGACGTAACGTTGTGCAATTATGTCACGGCTTTCGTTTCATATCCGTCACATGAAAATAATTGGGCTGTGTTTGCAGCAGTGGGGCGGTCCCCTGCATTAGGCTGGTCACGTGGCAGGCAGGCAGGCATTAACAGTGGCGGGGGCCGATCCCAAAACAGAATGTAACGAGTGAAAGAGAACAGGAGGGGAACGTTGTGAAAGCCCAAACAAACCCTGAGAAGCAAGAACATCAAGACGAAACGAGGGAAGAAACGAGAAAAACCCCTTCAGCGCAAACAGAGAAGCTTGTGTTTGAAGGGAAAGGGTCTTACATCTGCTCCGAGGTACTTTTTCAGATCACAGTCAAAAGCACACACTTTTTAGGCACTATTTTGCTGCTGCACAGCAGGTTGTATATACATTATTAATGTATACATTATCAATGTATACAACCACCTGAAAAAACATCACACAATCCAATATGATGAAGCGCTCAACAGTCAAAATATCTGCTGTCTGACCAGGAAAAACATCCACAGGTACAAATATATGAGGGATCTTTATTGAAATGCTTGCTCTAATCCATTCAGGCTGTGATAGATTCAACCCGTATGCTCAGCTCATACTTTCTGTCTTCCTGTTCACTGTGCAAGAGGCAGTGGGTTGCAGTCTTATGTTTGCAGGCTGAGGTTTTACTGAGAACTGCAGGATGAGTTAGCACGTAGTTGAACCGTCGCCGTCGTCACTAGCAACACTGTGGCGTTGCACACCTAGCAGCAGCTTCAGCTGCAGACTCCAGCCCGCCAACTTCTGAGCAATTGGAGGAGAAAATACTGGTTATTTGAGGAAGTTTGTTCGACCCAACAAACCAGATCTTAGCGTTAAAAAATAATTTTGAATACCATCTTGAGTTTGAGAACAGAACTGGCACAAGATTACCTTTATCTGAAAGTTTGTAATCTCCAGATTTCAACTCAAGCATGTTTCTTTTGCTTTTCTGCTCAATCCTTTTTTTTTTTTTTTACTCCATGTTTTTACGTCCATCTTGTTGCCCCGGTGAGTGCCGGGGGCCCAAACCGTAGTTTGCAGAAAAGCCAGCACCCTTGAGTGGCAGCATCCTTCCTGTTGTGGTCACCATGGAAACAGCAGAGTGTTTTCCCAAGTAAACTCAGCGAAGCTCAGCGCCGCATCAAATACCGCTGCCATGAGTCAGCCTCCAGCACAACAGGGAACCTAACTATAGCCGAGCTAACTGCTTACAAGGCAGTGTGCAGGAGCTTTAATAGTGGTTTCCTACTTGACCTAGTTGGCTGAGGTATTTGAAGTCAGGTAACGGGCTTATGTTTTGTCTAAGTAGTTAACCAACGTGCAGCGTGCACCAACATCCAACTCCTGCAAGTCCTCAAGCGGCCACTTTGTCCCTGTTGCTCAGCAGAGTAAGGAGAATGATTACAGAGGCTGAGCCTGCACATCTGTAAAATATTAAGTCTTCAAATGATGGCAGCACACTGCGATATACAACCCAATGATGTCATCCTTTGCAGAGGTTCAGACTTACACACAGCTGAACCCTGTTCACACAAGGAAGCACATGTGAGCACAAGGAGGACATGTACTGAGGCAAACTGTCGGTCAGTCAATGCTAAATCGGACTTCTTAAGAATATTGCAGAGATTTCGTGATATAAAGGTTTCCTATTACATAAAGGACAGAAGAGACGTGAGATGCTGTACATCGTACCACTGTTGGTTTCCTCATTCCCCTCCATGGAAGATGCAGGGGGCGCATCACTTATTCAACACTCATTGAACTCATTCGCTGAAAGTTGCCTCCGGTGTCTTGCTTTAAATCCGCCTCTCCCTCTCCTTCATTTAACAAAAAAAAGGAGGTAGAGTAAAACAAGGACCAAATGACGAGAATACTGGATCTGGATCTGCGTCATTGTTTATTTAATTGAAGGCTACAGTACATAACGTATAACGTGAATTACTGAAGAGGGGTTAACATGCCTCCTCTTAACAATGCTCAGAATACCGCCACATACTGCTTACTGAGTGTCCCACCCCAAAATACTGTAACGCCGACGGATAAAAACGCCTCGTAATTCACGTGGAACCACATCAATATTATTTAAATCCCCAAAATGGGAGGTGCTCTTTAAATGATCCTCTCACGTGTCAGCAGATAATGGAAACATTGAACGGTTGGTTTTTGAACCCTGACCAAACATTTGGATGGAAACGCGCTCGCAGCAGCCAGCGTGGTGAATATGATCTGTGTTTGAACGCAGTGTGAAGGCCGGCTGGCTGAATGAGAGCGAACACCGAGCGCGCTGTGTAACACAGGACCCCCGCTGGCGACTACAGGGAACGCCTGCGTGGGCGTATTTGCGTGATGGAACCGTTGTGGTGGCCTGGCAAACAAACAAAGCCCATCTCTGTGCTTTCTTGTGTGTTTTAGCTGCTGCTATCAGGCATGTACTGCACTGAAGGAGCTTAGCGGAAAGTAATAGCTTTGGAGGCGTTGTGTAGTGTGTGTGTGTGTGTGTGTGTGGGGGGGGTCGGTGGGCGTGGTTAATGTTTCTCCAACGCGCACTGGTCATACGCGCGTACGTGTGTTTATGTGCTGTTTATATTTAGCCATGTAAAGCATTATGATAACAATCATGTATGTGGGTGGTGGGGTGGGATTTTCTGCCACACTGACGTGAACACTAATGCCCTTAATAATGACCTAACGACATCACCATGGTTACTCTCTCCTACGCTCTGTAGGAGGCTAAGAGTTGTCGTTACGCGTCACTTGATTACAGGTCTGCCGACGGCCTTTGACAAAAGTGTCCAGCGAATGTAAATATATTATAGGAAGAGTATGTAAAAGCTTTCCCTCCAATGACCCTTAGTGTGGGTCATTTCTGTGACGCTTTGGGATCTGCACTCACATGTATTTGTCTGAATGTCTCGTCGTTCTGTATCTTCTACCGTTGTTATCCATGTATCACTAAAACATCAACTTTCTTTTTGAAGAAAAAAAAGCCCAGTGTTCATCAATGTAACACTGTGTTTTTTGGCCAATCTAATGGGCTGTTTAATTATCGTAATCCATTTAGTTTCAGACATTATTTTAGGAGATACAACTGTGGACACGCTTTGAGCTGCATGTGTCTCTAATGATTCCATTAAATGTGCTGTCTCCCTTTTAACAGATATTATGGCTTATTTAAGAATGCGTTGAGCACTATTGTTATATATTATCTTATTTAGTTTGTTGTGCTTATTGTCTTGGTCTTGCTGCACCTCCTCCCCATTAGCTAAATTAGTCAATTCCATTAAACGTTGGCACTAAAAAACAGTAAATCAAAACTCAGTTTATAGAGTCCCTCCAGAAAGCTTTGGGTCACAGTACATCCATATTGTTTGATTGTTTCCTTTGTTTCTGCGAGTGAAACTGGCAATGAATAAAAACAACTGGAAAACATATGAAAACCCTTTTGTTCTCCAAAGCCACATTCATTTTTCTTTCTCTTTCAATGTAGCCACACAAAGTGAAAATAGAGCATGAGAAATAAAGCAAAACCAGATGTACGGGGGACATGGGAACAATTTAGAGCGGCTAAAGCAACTGTCGCTGGCTCATGTGGACATCAGAGCTGCTGTGATGGTGTTGAATAAGCCCAGTCGGTATCCTGCTGCCTGTGCTGAACCAATGTCGCAGGATGTCAGCTCCACAGAACTAAAACTCCACATCCACGCTTCACCTATGGAGCCGCCCACTCCCCACTTTCTACCCACTTTGTGTTCGCCAGCCTCTCTCGTCACGCCCCGAAACTCTCCTTGGAGCTGCACACACACTCGGCCAACCTCCACTCTGGAACATCAAGCTGAATTTGGGAACACGCGCATATGCATGACCACATTTTAATCTTTTCCTTTCGAGTGTATTCGACCAAATCAGCTTGGGACAGCACGATTGTGCCTTTCTTCGGTGCACAAACCCGCTAATGCAGAAATACAGCCAACAGGAAACTGTGTATTAACAGGACCGGTGTTACTGGGAGAAAAATGGTCAGAAAAGTGCTGCAGAATGCAAATCTGAAATGTGTGTGTGTGTGTGTGTGTGTGTGTATGTGGCAGCTGGTTCTGGTCAGCTGGCAGATATTGCAGACGGTGATTTAAAGGGAGAGCTGGGCTGAACCGTGCACAGCTACTGTCCGTGTGTGGGTGTGTATGTGTGAGAGGAAGAGAGAGGGAGAGGAAGAGAGGAGGAGAGAGAGAGAGAGAGGGAGCGAGCCAGGCTGCCAGTGTGTAAGCTCAGCAACATTCAGATTAGAGCAGCGCGGTTAAAGGAACACAAAGCTTGCAAAGGACCAGGGAAGTAAGACAAGGGATGGTGGAGTTTAGGATGGAGTCTCGGTTGTCCTGCTGGGCTTGAACAGAACCCCGCACCGCTGGCTGGACCAGAGGGCTGGCTGGACTCAACCGGACTGTGTCATCAGGGCGGGCACTTGAGTTGGGGTCTGTGCAGGTGAAGCCCATACTGCTGGACAGTATCAGGCTGGACTGGGAGTCGACCGCGGTGGATCATGGGTTGTTCGGCGAGCGTGGTCCTGCTCCTGCGCTCCGTGGGCGTAGCCGACTGCGGCCGCGTGTGTTCGCGACGGGGCCAGATGTCATCGGATGGTGCCACTCCCACCCTGGAGGGCTACACCGCGACCACCTCACCTCTGACCGTCATTGTAATGGTAACCAGCACCAATGCTCCCATTACCTCTGCCCTGCTGGCTAATGCGTGTGAACAGGGGGGCTACAGCACATGGGAGTAATTGTGTGCATCATACTCGGCTGTGCATTAGCGTCGATGTTTGTTGATTTAGTTAGTTGGTTAGTAATTTGTACCATGTGTATGTTTCTTTTTCTCATGGCTGAGGTTGACGTAGGGGTCGGTGGTGCGGGCCTGGTGGTTTCCATTCACAGCTGACAGGCAGAAGGGCGGAAATGGAGGGAGGAGAGTGGAGGGGGTCGGTGGGGTCAGACAGGAGGAATCTAGTTTCTGTGGGAAAAATCGGCAAACTCTGCACATGGTCCACAGCAACGATAAAAATAGCTGTAAACAAAGAACCATGAGTAAAATGTCTGAATGAAGGAGTTCTCTTTAGCAACTTTTCTTCAGAGCACAGATGGACTATCTGTTTGGTTTCTGTATCCACTACTGTTGGCCCGATTCTTTCTTATCCCAGAAAGGCCATGGTTTCTTTTAAAGCCAATGGGAAACATGTTATAGTCTTTACACTTGCCCCTTCTGGTTCGTTCCTCCCATAAACCTTTTGGTTCGTAGCAAACTAGTCATAATGGTTTACACTCCAAAGTCATTCCTCCTGTACTGTGCGCTAGTGCTTACAAACCAGTGAATTAACACAGCCTTTTTGCATATCCGAGCAAGGCAAGTAGGTTTTTGTGAAACATAATTGCAATGGATTGGATGATGGTAATGTAAGGGAGTCAGATTGCTGAATCCATCCAGCGAATTAAGAGAAAATGCACAGTTGTGCGTCATCCAAATACAAATGAATAACATGTCAGATGATATAATATGATGTAGCCACAGCATGCAGACGGAGAATAAAGGCCCACGAATAGCATTGCTGACTGTGTTAAAGTAGAACAATTCCAATTGCAAACACATATAAAATACCTATTGTTGAAGGTGTTAAGTTACAGTTGTTGTCAATAGTTTACACACATTTGTAAAGAGCATAATGTCATGGCTCTCTTGAGTTTAGTTCATAAATGAACCAAACGTCATAAATTTTTCTTGTGACAAATCCGTATCTGTTCCAATCACTCTATCAGAGAAAAATCAGACTTGCAGAAATTACTGGAAACTGAAGAGAGCCATGACATTATGTTGTTTACAAGTGTATGTAAACCTTTGACCACAACTGTAGTTCGTTTATCAGAAGTGTCAAATGTGCAGCTGCAACCCTAAAGAACTGCAATCTGCTAGCAGTCTCATTACGCATGAAGGAAATCTCGTCCCTCTTCTGTTCTGTGGGTGTCACTGGAAATTCCTGTCGGTGAGATCCACTGGCGTCCCCCCACCAGTCAGATAGCTTCAGTCAGAAATCAGCCAGCCGATACAACGTGCACACGTTCATCAGAAAATAAACCACAATAAACCATCTGGTGTGATGTGGAAAATGGGCAACAAAGTTAGGAAAAGGTTACTTGTCTTTTACCATTACTCAACACATATTGAGTAAAAAAGTCATCTTTTTTTAATCAGGTGGCCGACCTCTCTTCTAAAAATGAATCCCCACCACTCCACATGTGTTTGTCCTGAGGTGTCGTATTGCTCTGATGTAAAGCAGATGACTTCAGTCCCCGTTGTCCCCCTCACTCCCCTTCCGCTGTCTCTCTGTCTCTCTCTCTCTCTCTCTCTCTCATCCTCCCTCTCCATCCATCATACTCTTTCTCTTCCTCCTGCCCTCCCACTCTCTGCTTTTGTCTCCTTTCCTTTAACGGGATGATTAACCCTTAATCTATGCTTGAAAAGGACACAGTCCAGCCTGTGCTGAGAGTTCAACGCTGTGATTTCTCCCCATCTTTGTCTTAATCGTTTCTCAACTGTGATTCTTATTCCGATCCCCTCTTTTCCCTCCGACCAAACCGGAGCATCCCACGCTCTTCTCCCGCTGTCCCGTCCTGCTGTCAACACTTCTGCTGTGAGGCAGCAGTCCTGCGCCCTTCACACGCTGTAGGATACAAACATCAACACCTACTGTAGGGGGCGGGGGGCGGGGGGGAGTGTTTTAAAAGGGATTTTAAATAGGGTGAGAACAAGGGATCAAGTAAGAGACAGAGAGAGAATCAAAGGGAGGAAAAAAGCAAGGTGCATGTTGCTGAGTATGTTTGATGAATAGACGTAGAGAGAGAGGAGGGATGAGAGGATGAGAGTGAGGGATGGAAGCAGCTGCAGAACCGAACAGGACGGACGGAGGCAGGAAAAGGGTGAAAGAAGAGGAGGGAGGTTGAGCTTCGGACTAAATGGCTTTGAAGGAGATCAGTGCTGAGAGCACGATTATGATTCACCGTCTCAGATTCAAAACGGGTTCAAACTTATTCAATTAGAAAAACATCCATACATAGATCAAGACTAATGCTTTACTTAGAAATGTCCGTTCCTGGTATTGCAGGCTGTTGTTGTTCCACCCTCTCGTGAACGCCAGAGTCGGAGTCATGGGAAATACTTTAGTTTCATCCCTGATAATTCACAAGTTCTACCGAATAGCAACCTGCTACGTCAAAGCCAAAGCAATGAAGAACCTTTGCTTTTCCCTCATCGTTTCCATTGCATTTGACCTCAACATTTGAACATAACATAAGTGCCACTGGCTGACTTACTAAGCATACACATAAACCATAGCAACAAGCAGCCTCACACATACAATAACAACTTATATGCATGTTTTTGCTGTTTGGGGTTCGTGTGTGGTCTCGTGCTGAATGGCGGCCTCTTTTTGTAATCAGCACTTTGTTGTTTCCTCTTTTGCCGGTCTCTGTTCTGCTATCATGTTTAATCTGGGGAAGTGAGTGTGTGTGTGTACAGGTAAATCTAGATATAAATGTTCTAGCTTATTAATGTTTCACATGGGTACTTACCTTTGTACATCTCTTTTTATACATTCACCGGCTTGCGGACAGGATCAGGACAGGTTAGCTTTACAAAAGGAAAGCTAGTGCATAGAGTTGACTGTCTGCTAGATACAGATGACGTACTAAGAGTGTGTGTGAGTACAAGAACGTGTTTTTGTCGTCTGCTCTCTACGGTTAATAACATGAAGCGTCAGAAAACGTATAATCGTCACTCACAGAGACATCAGTGCAGATAATAGTGGATCGATCTGTCTCGCTGAATTGACAGAAAACGAAAGACGTTGAGAGTATGACGTGTAGAAACATCTGGTTGGTTAGATTGTCGTTTGCAGGGGATTTTCTGTGAGTGCGTGGCTGAGGCTGTGTGTGCTGAAGTGTGTGTGTGTGTGTGTGTTGGACATCAAACATCAACTTCCTCTGCATCCACGTGCCCCGATACAACCTCACAAACCCGCTCAGCATTAGTTCTGCTTCCGAAAGAGCACATGTCTGCGATGTCTGAGTTTTGTTGAGTTCACTTTGAATTAGAAGCGGAGGTTCTGCCGCTCTTCTTATTAAGCTTCCTTAAACGTTATTCCACAATGAGCTTCAGGAGTAAAATCACCTTCAGGAGGAAAATGAAGAGCAAGCGAGTGCGATCGGATTTCACCCGGATGAGTATTGTAAGTATTTGTGTGTCTGTTTCTGTGTCCGTCGAGTCCCGTTCACGCTGCGCGACGACTCTTCATAGTATTTATTGGCTGTCACATGGCTACAGTTTGCTATGCTGCCGGGCAATGTGGTAATTGGGATTTGAATATAACTTACTAACTAACTAAACCAGTCAGTGGCCGTAATACTGTAATGTATTATGTTTCAATAATGCGTTTGTTCTCATTTACCTGCTTTCTTCTGTCATTTATTAGTTTGAAACTCATCCCAGTTACTTCTTAATGGTTAATGTCCAAAGAAGCATTTTCTCATTGTTAACACCCGATGAGGTCACTAGTGTTTAGTTTAGTGTTTAGTAATGTTGCACAGTCCAACAATACCGAAAAGGTACTGCGGTATCCGTACGTTAAAAATACGATTTTGCATTTTTTGTATCGATGCTTCCTTGAAATAGCGCAAATAGTCAGAGCGCGCTCACTGTCATGGACTGCAGTGTTTCCCCTGCCATCATATCAGAGGGCCGCCCCCACCAAGTTGGTAATCTAGGGGAAACACTGGATTCGAGGAGGAGGAGTCTGTGACGTTGGGGGGAGAAAAAGAAAAGATGCCCGAAGTGAAATGTGGAAACATAATAGTGATGATTTTGGTATCGTGAACACCCTCCTCTGTGCTGCCTTATGATGCATACGTGCAGCAAGAGGCCTGTTCTGAGTGTTGATGAAGCGGTTGCGGGTAGAGGCCCCGCCCTGTGTGTGTGTGTGTGTGTGTGTGTGTGAAACAAACTAGAGACCATTACTTCCTCTGCCTTCCTCACAACAGCCTTCCAGCTCTCACTTTGGTCTTGCTGCTCTGTGGTTTTTCTCTGTGTGACAGACTACATTAACATTGTCTTCTCTTCTCTTTAAAATGTTGGTCAGCATTTTTATTATTATTATTATATGTTACTCTTTTACCTGTTACATAATCCTTTAAAAGAGAAATATAGTGTATAATGGGTTGTTTGACATGTCTGAAGTGCATAAAATGGGCTTGTGTTACAGTGGTTACAGTGGTTGAGGTTGAAGTTTTTACATACTGCACTCAACAGGTTTCCTCTTGTTAGTATCTGATCTATTATTTTTCATCTTAGTTTATTTAAAACAACTCTACCTAATATGTATTTTAAGTCACTTAAGCTGTTGTGCTGCTTTCTCTACAATCATTATATATAGTCCAAATGATGTCCCCTCAAAACACAGGAAATGTCATAGCTGTTGCTGTCATGGTTACTGCTTTTGATAAAATGTGTGCTGCAAGAATGTGGCTAATGAGCACAGCTGGCCTTTTTCTGCTTTTACAATTTTACAATTTATATTTATAGATATGGGATACAGAATAGTAAAGATCTATGTTTAATTTGAACATATAAACATATTTTATTTATCAACGGCTCGCTGTGTAAGTCTTAAATATATTTAATGACAATTAAACATATTTAATGACAACTTACAGTACTTCAGTACAGTCACTCTTCAGTGACGGACGTGTTGGTATTGCAACGTGTCCTGTTTTATTCATTCAGTCAAAACTCCAGGTCCAGATAAATGACAAGATGTGTTACAACACAGCACAATGAATAATGATGATTTTAAATTATTCTAAATCAAAGTCTCCATTGTCTCTGCGTTTCCACCTTGCAGCAGGAGAAGCCGAAGCTGATCGATCCCCTTGACTACGAGACTGTCATCTCTGACCTGGAAGACGGGTTGAAGGAAGACCCGCTCAGAGAACTGCTCCTATTCCCTGACCATGATTTCACGGTGAGTGTGTGCAGTCCAGTCCTGGTTGACGGCCATAGATCGTTGTACCTGAACCTCCGTCAGTTCTTAGTTTGAAGCATTATTGTTTGAAATTCAACAAGTGGCATCAGCGTCCCACACTTATTAACACTAATCATGCATGTCGAGGGTTGCGTTCTTTTAATCACGCTAAACCCTTTATTCTCCCCTGCTCCCTCCAGCTCTTTGTTCATGAGTGCTTTCATCACGGTGCTAACACATTTCTGCAGACGCGGATCCGCTGCACGTGAAGATGACCTGATTGGCTGCTTGTGGCGAAGGGAAACATTGGCTTGTGGAGTAGCAGAGTCGCGGCTTTGATGCTTGACTCTGCTGTTTGCAGCTCTGCCCGGCCACAGCACAATCGCGTCTGATTTCCTTTGTCTCTGTGTCGGTGCATGTGGAGGCAGCCCACTGTCAATTTCCATAATTGGAACCGAAAGTGGCTTGGCTGAGCATTGCTAGTGCACAAAAGGCATTTACTCGATCTGCTTCTTAGCAGCTTCTTAGTTTGTTTTTGAGCTCAGCAGTACGTCTGATTGGGTCGTGAGTGGACATCAAAGTATCTCTCTGTGCACACGCAGATATATTTTCTGCCGACTTGATTTCAATCCTATTCTGCAAAATCAAGCAGAATAGGATGCAAGAAAATTGATTTTTCTACAATGAATGTGGAAATCATAACATATGCTTTATATTATCAAAGCTGCATGATTGATAGTTTGGCTGTTAGTTGGCGATCTAATCAGTATCTGAGAAAAATTCATCTCTTTTTTATTACCTGAACCGAATGATACCTCTAGAGTAGGTTGACAGCTTAGCATTTTTTAGGGTGAAATAGCCCCCGGGCCAATTTCTCTTGGTTAGTCATGTTTTATCTCATTTAGGAATAGGATTTTAAAGGAACTGGAGGGGTTTTCATTTCATCACCTCACCATGACGCATCATGTTAACTGTCCCTCTGATTCCTCCAGGTATCCACTGTTCCTCAGGAGAGACGGACGCTCAGGTCGACAGTTCCTGAAGGGGCAGAACTACAAGCTGAATGTCTGCTGGTCAGACAGGTAAGAAGTGTGTGTGTGTGTGTGTGTGTGTGTGTGTGTGTGTGTGTGTGTGTGTGTTGGCGTGTGCAACACATAACCGTCGTGCTTTTGGGTGAAACACATTCCAGTTGGTGGCGGTTTGGTTTGATAGGCTTCTATTAATGTTCTTATCAGACATCCTGATACCGATGGAGCAGTTTCACCTGGCCTCTAAAATAGAACCGATGTGTGCACATGCCGTGATGTGTGTATGCCCGTGTAGGCTCGGGCTGTCCTATATCATCCCTCCCATGAGCCCTTGAGATTATGAACGGTCAATCTTAAAGGAGCCCTGAGTAGACGGAAACTCCCCAGACTGCACTGTCACAGCTCAATGGAGAAACCCGCGTGTGTCTGTGTGCCGTCCTGTCTGAGGTTGTAAATGTGTTTGGTCTGCTTATCATTTGTGACGTTGTAAGCAACAGATTGAGATTTTTCTAGACAAAAGGATCAAAGAAAACGGCAATTGAGGTTTCAACAAGCAGACACACAACGGGATGTGAAACTGCCTTGGTGACGAGAGAGCGAGCGCGTCAGAGACCTGACATATCAGACATGGTGTCCATCAAGATGTCTTTATCTGTAAATCCTAATTCAGTGCCTCTTCATCATTTAGATACTGTAATTATGAATCTGTGCCTGCACATTAGTAGCTACGCCTCAGGAGAGCTGCTGTCCGACTCTACTTTCCCCGTCAGTGTCGCTTTCCTCATTTGTCCGCAGACACTTCTGCCCCCCAGACACCATCGTTTAAAAAAGTGAATATTTCATCTTCATTCAACCTAATCTGCTTCCTCTCCTCTCAGGCCTGTAGGTATTACAACTCTGACCTAAATGTGGTCCAGTTCAAGTACGACGACTATGCCGGAGACTACCGCCTGCTGCCCAGGTAACACACTCGATGGCGCCGAGGGCCATGATGACGAGGGATGAGTTCGCTCTGTATGAAGCTACATCCAGGAGATGGATGGCTTTGCTTAGCATAGAGATGGGAAACTTGCTTGTGGGTGCGAGACAAGTGAGTCTGCAATCAAGTGGTAAAATAGTGGTTGAATATAACGGAAACACACCAATCCTTAAACTCCAACTTGTCCATTTTACACGTTAATGTTTGCGGGGATCAACAATCCATATACAAATTTGTATTGTATGTATTTATATATACAATATATTTGTATTTGTGTTTAGCCTACACATTTGAAATGGTTTCAATCTTCTCATATAACTCTCGGCAGGAAGTCAAAGAAGCGTTTGAACCATTTCTTCAACGTTAACCTTCGTATTCGGTCAGATTTGGTCTGAAATGGGTCTTCTCAAAAGACTAGATCTGTAGGCATTAGTTTGTTTGTAGTTTGCTTACTTTTGTATAAACTATTTTTTCAATTCATGATGATAGGGAGGTTAAAAGAAAAGGTGGATTCAGGCTAGTTTGACCTTCCTGACTTGATTTATGATCAACCAGACCCAGCGGTAGTAGTAGCCCCTAACATCCAGAATAACCTCCATTTGTTACACTGAGGTGGGAGGACATGAACAAGAACACGGTGGCGGCAAGTGTCGAGTGAGGGAGAAGTCAGCCCTGCGCATGTTAACTCTCAGCAATGTCAGGAATCCAGTCACCTCCAGACAACAACTCGATTAAATCAGGCTGTCAGTCGGTCAACTGGAGATTTGTCAGCCCCAGTGAGACTGACCCGGAGCGGCCCGGCACTTACTGCTCTCAACCACAGGAATGTTCCTCCGCGTGTCCCCCGGGTTGCCACTGTGCTCCTCCAGTCGGTTCACATGACCCCTGAGCTCGCCGTCACGTGCAGTAAGATGCAGCCCAAGCACAAGTTAGAGGGCGAGCGCACCATGCAGCATACGGTCACAAAGACACTTATTTTAATAAAGACCGAGGAGCTAACCAGCCATGCACGTTATATTTTAGGGCTATACGTTGATGTTGAGTTGAAACACACCAGGAAAAGAATGGAGATCTGCAGCTACAGCATTTGTCCCGGCCATGAGCGACTGCAGCGTTTCTAAAGGCCGATATTAGCATTCCTCCGTCGGTGGCCGGCCACACAATCACCAGAAAACCTTCTAAACATAGTCGCCTGGGGAGATTTTTTTTTCAGAGCGGATTTACGACAGTGACTTTTTGGGCAGGGAGCTGTTCCAGCGCCGCCCTCCATCCACAGACTGCCGCCTGGCTTCCTCCGGCTCACAGCGCTCGCACAAAGGCGTTTTAGCCAAAAAGGTCGCACACAAAGACGGGTCAGCCTGTGAAATCAGTGAAGCGGGACTGAGCACATTTCGGCTCCCCACACTCATTTAAAGCACTCAAACTGAGTGGACAGATTGGATCCCTGAGTCATTTCTTCTCTTTCCATCAATGTATTTCATTATCAGATTTTCACGTTTCTTTTTCGCCCATTCCTTCACAGGAAACTGTACAAAGCAGAGAAGCTGCCGTCCCATTCTTTTGAGATTGACCACGAGGACATTGACAAGGATGAGGTCAGTAATGACCGTTTTCTGACAAATGCTTTTAGAACGAATGCATTACCATCCGGAGACATCCTGTTTAAATTAGTTTACCCCTGTCTAGAAGCTGTTAGAATATACTTTGCAAGAGCGGTCGGCTGATTACATTTCAGCGGTACACTGTTTATGAACATAAATTGACTGACAGATGGCCTCCCTAAAGAATGAGCCTTTTCTCCATTGATCATCTGCTCCCATGCGAGAGGGCTGCACGTAAACTTAATGCATCTCTAACTGTGAATGTATTTGCATTGGACAGGATACGACCTCGCTGTCCTCCTCCAAAGGAGGGGGGGGAGGCGGCGGTGGGGGGATCGGTGTGTTTCGGTCGGGCTGGCTCTACAAAGGGAACTTCAACAGCACCGTCAACAATAGCATCACTGTTCGGGTGAGGAAACGTTTGATGCTCTCCCTCTCTGTGCCCATCAATGCCCTTTTGACCTCAAATCAACCCCCCCCCACCTCGGTCTTTCCGCTGACATTTCTTACCTCGCTCTACCTGATGGTGAACTGAAATTCAACTTTAAACGTGACTCATGTCGATGACATTTATATATCAGGGGAAAGTAAAGCTGTTTCATATTTGTATATAGCTAAATACCCTTTTTATATTTGGGATGTTTCTAAATGTTGCAGTAGTTGCCAATGATGCTTCCCTAAGCATTATTTTTGCCCCTTTCTTTTGTCCAGTCATTCAAGAGGAGATATTTTCAGCTCACACAGTTGACCGATAACTCCTACATCATGAACTTCTACAAAGACGAAAAGATTTCAAAGGAACCCAAAGGGTGCATCTTCCTTGACTCTTGCACTGGTGTGGTCCAGGTGGGTGTTAAAGCATGCATATTTGTAAACAGGCTATGTTATGGGTGTATGCACTTAGAAACTAATATGGTGAGGCTTTTCGGCATTCCCTCCCTCCTAAAAGTACTGCACAAAAAAAGGCCGGGAAGAAAAGAGGAATAAAAGATTTAATTCCATTGAATCAAATATTGTATCTAGTGGGTTCACAAAGACCTTCATCAGCCTGGTAAAAATAAGCAACATTTACCTTTAGTTTTTGGATTCATTTAGGTTTCATCTTTAAAACTTCAAATGTTTGTGATGGCAATTTTGTATTTATCTTTATTATTGTTAAATACCCCCATCTTTCTTTTAAAGAGAACAGTAGGACTTTTGGATCGGTGGTGTTCCAAAGCATCCATTCATTTTCATGATTTAATCCTTCTGGCCACCCAGAAACTAGGGCTACCAAAGGCTACGTTCATTAATCAGAATCCATCTTCAGAAACACAGAATGTGGGAGAAAGTTTGTCTCTGTGTCGGTGCGTGTGGAAGCAGCCTACTGTCAATTTACCACAAACGGAACCAAGCTTTACTCATCTATCCTTACGTCCGTCCCCCTACAGAATAACCGTCTAAGGAAACATGCCTTTGAGCTGAAGATGAACGAGGTTACGTACTTTGTTCTGGCCGCGGAGAGCGAGCAGGACATGGAGGAGTGGATTACCACGTTGACTCGCATCTTACAGATTAGTCCGCACGACGGCCCGGCTCCTGACCGCAAAAGTCTGGACCTCACTGACCATCGGCAGGGTGAGACCTGTTGGGTTTTTATATTTACGGATACACAAAGTCTACCTGAATTATTGGAAAGAGTGAAGAAGATGGAGGCTCAAATGGTCATTTCGGGGATAAAGGGGTATTTAAGAAGAGGAAAATGAAGCCTCATCCCATCATCCCATCTCAGCAAACTTAATTGGGAATTATAGCTAAGTTAGGGCTTCATCCACAACATCTCTGTAAGGAAATTAAGCCTGACACCAACCTGTGACTCCACCTTTGTTTAATACATAATACCCTTTTTCTGAAAAATCTCTGAGAGCTCGGGACCTCGGCCTGCAACATAACACACACTGACAGAGCTTCTGATGCTCGGCTCAGTGAAAAGAGGCGGGACGCTGTAACAACCTCAGCTGTCGTGCCTCTGTGGTCTGTTAGCAGGCCTCTAAATCAGGCCGTGAGCGTGTGGTGACCGACCATTAATGAGCCATTTTGTGCTGCATGGCCTTTGGGAAGAACCGCTTCAGGCACATGAAGGATATATTTCTGCAGGAGCCCGTCGGCCTTATTGCCCGTAAATACCACAAATGGATTCATATTTTATTCTGAGCTGGATATATGTCCGCTGACTCTGGTTAGTGTGTATTTAGTGTCATGCCTATTTATATGCTATTGTATGGTCTCTAACCTTTTGGGAAAACGGAATGCTTAGATAAACTTTCCCATCAAGCAGCCATCACTCATGAAAAGAAGTCTCTCCCTCGGGAGTCCTGATCTTGTTTGTTCTCCTTCCAGATGTGTTTGACCTGTCGTTGAGTGACTGCTGTTTGCAGGAGAATGAGGATACTACCACAGAGAACGGCATCAACCCAGAACTAGCAAAGGTTGGAGCAAGGCTCGACGATTCTCTTCTATGAACACAATACATGAAAGCAATAGCTACTCCTGGTATTTTACATTGATCAGCAGCCGGGGATGGAAGAAGATAATCAGTGCGTTAGTAAAGACAGGATGGAATAATGCATATGGATGAAAACAATGCTGATATTAAAAAAAAAATCTGGCTTTTAAATATTTTTTGTAGGAAATGTTGTATCTGCATCAAGCTGCTCTTTAACTCCCTCTCTCTGTCTTCATTGCCATCTCTTCTGTTAAAGTATATCTCTGAGACGGATGAAGGAATTCGCTCTGCCAGGAGAGAGGAGCGGCTGAATCTGTTCTCGCTGGACCCCGATACTCCAGTATGTACTGCGTGTATGCGTGTCTTGTTTTCACATTTCTCTATTTGATACGCGGTTTGAACTTGATGCAACTCCCAGGTCTTGACATCCTGTGTGGACTCTAATCTCTTTATAACCAGATTTTATGAGATTATTGTTCTGAATGAAACTGTAACTAACCCAACCACAGGTTCTGAGGAGCCCGCGGGCCGAACATTCATCCGCAGAGAATGCAGCCGTGCGTCCATTTGAGGAGAAGCTGGGCAGGAGGTTTATGATAACCTGCCGCTCACTCAGCCTCATGTTACAGGGGTGCATCAACGAGAGTGAAACCGGACCCGTCACCAATGTGAGGATTTCAAAGACTTGCTTTTTACACTCGCAATGCTACAAAACAGACTTTGGCATTCATTCATATATATGAAATACATGGCAAAGCATGTCAAATGGGCTGAGTTTTGTCTGTAAATGAACTGAGAGTGACTCAGACTCTGCTCCACCAGATCGAACCCTTCTACGTGTCGCTGGCTCTGCTGGATGTACGAGAAGGGAGGAAGGTGTCCGCAGACTTCCACGTGGACCTCAACCACGAGGCCGTGCGTCAGATGCTTGGAAGCTGTTGCAATGGGACGGGCGGTCCCCCGACGGGGGTCGGAGGTCAGGAGAATGGCCTGTCCTCTCCGGCTGAGAAGAAGCCAGGGGACTGTTGCCTCAGCTCGGACCTGGAGCACTGGCTGTCCCTCCCCAAACAGGTACAGGGGCGTCCTTACTTACAGCCCATTTACAGATGCAGAACAGTCACAGGACAATACATTTAACTTGTCTTTTAAATGCTCCCCGTGTAGGCCATCTTCTCAGTCACCAACCCCCACACCGACATAGTGATGGTGGCAAGAGTGGAAAAAGTGCTGATGGGGAATATTGCTTGTGGGGCAGAACCGTATATCAAGAATACGGACTCCAGCAAGGTTAGACAGTAGTTAAAAAAAATAAAATTTAGCATCAATATTTGACATCATTGATACCAATTGAATGGACAGCAACAACAGCGGAACATTTCTATTTTGTTATCAGAGGAAGCAGAGGAAAAGAAATAGCTCACAAAACATACTATTAGGATATTTATTGTACGCGAAAGGGCTTAATGCACTCTGTGTTTAATGCACGACATTTTACAAAATGGTTTTCCTCCCAGGACGGAGTTTATCTTCATCAGTGAATGCCAGTCCCGGCCGGATAGTTTAGAAATGCGGTTTTTCCGACATCCTATCCAAGACATTTCCTGGCTTCCCCGCCGGCTGCGCTCCATGTGGTCCCTGTTTAAACGCCTAAGTGAATCACCAGACATTCAACCTGCTGCCTGTAACAGACGAGCTAGTCAGTCCGTCGCTCTGTCTAGGTCAACGAAAATTTAGGGCTGATCCCATCCCGTTGTATTTAAAAATATCCGCTGTGGTAAGGCTAACATTTCCGTCTGCCCTTCCTTTCTCTGCTTGTGTCGCACAGACTGTTCAGAAGATATTGAAATCCAACAAACAGTTCTGTAGCAAACTCGGGAGGTACCGTATGCCATTTGCCTGGTCTGTCAGGTTAGTGCCCCTGGTTGGATGCTAAACATGCAAACACATTCAAAATGTAACCACCATGTTCCTTCCATGAGATCTAATTGCTAACCAAAAGCGCCGTGTCTCCCGTCTATCTGCTATAGGTCAGTGTTTAAGGACAACCACGGGGCACTGGACAAAGAGTCTCGATTTTCGCCCCTCTTCAAACAGGAGAGCAACAAGATTTCAACAGATGACCTGATCAAGCTGGTGTCAGAGTACAGGAGGTGTGTCACTGCACCTCCAATGCAAGATGAGCGCTTCCTGTGGCGTTTTTAATCTGACCTTTGTTTGTGCAGGGCTGAGAAGACCAGCAAACTGCAGACTATTCCTGGGACGCTGGAAATCGCAGTCGACCACGTTCCATTGGAGCATCCTAGTATGTCCATTTTTATTTTTTTGGGGGGGGGCATTAACTCCCCTTTTCCGCTTTCTGCCCCCTCCCTCCCTTCTGCTTTCCCACTCGGCCAGTTGTTTGAAACTCACTTTTCTGTGCTCTCAGACTGCGTGACCCCCTCGTGTGTGCCGGTGAAGCCCTTTGATGAGCTGAGCAAACACCAACCTACGGTGGAGGTGGAGGAGTTTGTCCAGGACACCACCAAGTTCACGCAGCCCCACCGCGTCTACAGAAACCACATCTACGTCTATCCGAAACACCTCAAATATGACAGCCAGAAGAGCTTCGCCAAGGTATGGCATGGTATTTTTTATTAGGATTTTACAGTAGCCTCTTGTTTTTTTCCATGCTGTACTTTCGTTTCTCACAGTGTTTCATTTGTGTGCAATAATTAAGTTCATTTTGTTCCCAGGCTCGTAACCTTTCCGTCTATGTGGAGTTCCGCAGCTCGGACGAAGAAGTTGCCAAACCTTTAAAGGTAGAAAGCTGTACAAAAACATGCTGATGTGACATTTATTCGGTTTTTATGTGACTCCCTTTTTCTCCCGTTAAACTGTCAATCATTAGAAACCTGCTGAGCAAGTCTTCTTCTGTTTCTGACGTTTTTCCAGTGCATCTACGGCAAGCCGGGAGGTCCAGTTCTCACCACAACAGCCTGTTCCACGGTCCTGCATCACTCCCAAAACCCAGACTTCTATGATGAGGTAGATTGCTTGGGACAATCGTAATGATAATAGAAGTAGAACCTGAGATTGGAAACAATGTTTTCATGGAAAACTGCAGCATCCCTTGCATGTCCTCATACATTACCTTCTGTTGTGTCCCCAGGTGAAGATTGAGCTTCCTACTCAACTCCATGAAAAGCACCACCTTCTTTTCTCCTTTTACCACATCACCTGTGACATCAATGCTAAGACGAATGCTAAGAGGAAAGAAGCCCTGGAGACACCAGGTAGTTTGGCGGCAGATCATGAAGCTGAAATAATAGTAAAAACGTATCACGCCCACCGTGCAGCACTGTGTGTTTTGCATCCCTTTCCAGTGGGATTTTCTTGGCTGCCTCTCCTCAAAGAAGGCCGCCTGTCATCCCAGGAGTTCAGCGTCCCCGTCTCCTGCAATCTGCCACCTGGATACCTGTCCATCAAGGAAGCGAGCAGCACCAAGGTGCGAGAGAGAGAGGACAGATGCTGGCTGTATGAATATTGGACATTGTGAAGGATAATTAAGACGTTCTTATCTAGTGTGGACACGGTTTGGTGACATCCTCCATTGCTCCATTTTACAGAACGGAGCAGATACGAAATGGGTCGATGGAGGAAAGTCTATCTTCAAAGTGTCCACCAATGTCGTCTCCACAGTATACACTCAGGTAAAACCACCATCTGGGCCTCTACAGTCTCTCCTCGCTCTCTTGATGCTTTACTGATCCTGTGATGGACTTCCCACATGTCCGAGGTGTGATCTATTGCAGGATCTAAACCGAATGAGAGGTATAGAAAAATGAATGGATTGTTGTTTTCAGCTTCAGCCTCCTTGTTAAAATGAGCTAGAATGTGGACATGGTCTCTCAATGTCTCCGCCTCAAAGGACCGTTTAACCCCAAATGGAGAAGATTGTCCGTTTTCCTGTCCTTAACTGCTCCGTCTGTGTGCTCTGATTGCGTGGAATGGCAAAATGGATTCGATTTCCTGAAAGAGCTTACAGGACTAGTGGATAGTATCAGATCCAGTTACTAAAATGTCCTCCAAGTAGATCTGAAACTCATAATATCTCAATTGCATTCTTTGGCCCGCACCCCCAAATAAAATCAGCGATGGTCATTTTCATTTCATATCATTCTAATCATTGATCTGGGTTATTTTTGGCATACAGGCACATTCTACTTTTATGTAGAAACTAAATGCTGTCTTTATCATGGTTGTTTTGTGTGGAGGGGTGCTTTGATGGGACCAAGGAAAATACTGTCATAGGGGCTGCAGCGAGAACTGTCAGTCTCTCTGAAGCTGTTGTCTTTTCTCACAAACTGTCTACGCGCGGTAAACAATCGGTTCGATCGGCTGAGTTGAGTGAACCTGTATCCGTAGTAACCGGATTAGCTGCGCCCGCAGTCTAAAGCAGCAAGAGAAATACACCCTCATGTCCTACTCTACTCTTTATTCTCATGCATTTGTCAGGAATTGGCCTTGGGTCCTGGTAGAATCTATGTCTTGGTTTCACTTGCAAATTATCAAAGTTGATAAAGGATCTTAGTATTACTTTTGAAAACCAGTTAAAAATAGAATTTAAAGACAATTAAAACATGTGAAGTCATGTTGTCATGACTGCCACAGGAACATTTCAAACAAGCGTTGTAGAAAACTGATCTCAATTCGATGGATATTTATTAAATATACTCCTCCACCATCTTGCTTCTGCAACGAAACTTTCACTACACATACAATAATACATATTGTATTGGCCTCCATAGTAAATCGTCAAAGCAAAACACATCCAAATAAACTTTGTGGTTGTTTTCTGTTCTTTTTGAAACTTTTCAGAAAGAACTGAATTTAAACATGACTTACCAAGGGGGTGAAGTCCACATGTTTGGATCGATTGCTTCTCAAAAAGGAACCAGTCCGATAAGTATCAGTGCAGATGCTTACAGCTTATATAATTATGTTTTCCTCCCTCTGTGCCAGGACCCCCACCTGAACCGATTCTTCCAGCAGTGCCAGAAGAGAGAGCTGGACCTCTCGCTTCCGCCTACCTCCAACTTCCTCAACTGCTTGAAGGTCAGAGAAAAGGCCCCACAAAAATACAAAAGACTTGCCTACTGAACACTGCTCCGTGTCTTAACCAGTGCGACCCTGCTGTACTGTGCTCCAAACATATTGTTTTTGCCCTTTTCATGGTTTAAGTTTCTTCCTGCTGCGCTCTTGTTTTGCTCCGTCCTCCAGGGTCTTCTCAGCATGGAAAAGCTCCCAGTGATCATTCGATTCCTGCCAGTGCTCTTCAACCAGCTGTTCAAGGTTCTGACTCAGAATGACAACGACGAGGTCACGACTGCCACCACAAGGTAGGCCGTGGTACTGCAGCACCATTAACAGCTGGACTCACATCAGGGCGGTGGCGGCTCTGTGGTTGTTTTAAAGCACACGTCAGGGATGTGTTTAAAAACACCAAACCCCATTTTTATATTATAAAATATAGAGAGTATCAAAATATTAAATTCATTTATATTACATTATATTGTTATGTATTTATTATGTTCTATTTATATTATATATATATATATATATATATATATATATATATATATATATATATATATATATATATATATATAATATTTATATTTTATACCAAATATTGAAAATCAGTGAATGAAGAGATAACATGTTAGCATTGGTGACGTTTTGATGATAAAAGCTGTAAAAAATAAAATGCTCTGTTCGCCTGTGTCTGCTGCAGAGTTCTGGTCCACATTGTTGCAAAGTGCCACGAAGAAAACCTGGATCACTACCTGCACTCCTACATCAAGGTAAAATAACACACATATCCACAACACCGTGGTGTGTGTGTGTGTGTGTGTGTGTGTGTGTGTGTGTGTGTTGTCAGAATGACCGTATGATAAATATGATGTTGTAATATGCTGTGGTACTGGAATGTCTGCAGACTATTTCTTTTTGGAGGCTTTATGTCTGTGTTTGTTTGTTTGTGTGTGTGTGTGTGTGTGTGTGTGTGTGTGTGTGTGTGTGTGTGTGTGTGTGTGTGTGTGTGTGTGTGTGTGTGTGTGTGTTTGGGCCAGCAGGAGTGTGGCTAGGGCCTCATGCCCAGAAAGCTGTGCAAACACAAACAGAGAAGTAGAGAGAGATGAAGAAGTCAAAGAATGAGTGATTTGAGTCGGAGGCAAACTAGGAACTCTTTCCCGCTCAATCAGACACACGAGGTGTGTTTGTTTAACGGGGGGGAGATAAGATAAAAACAGGAAAGAGACCAGACCTGTTTCATGTTGGCCACAGTGAATGGAAACTGCTGCGCTTGAATAGGCAGTGTCATAGACGAATGGTGGGAGGGTAAGAGGAGAGGACTAGCGAAGGCTTATGGAACCGGGGTTGCCATAGTAACGGATTGGCATGATGTTCGGTAGTAGTGGTGCCCAATTTGAACTGCTGAGTGAGTGTGTGTGTGTGTGTGTGTGTGTGCGTGAATATATTTGTGTTCAATGAGAGGGAGAGAAAAGAGGGGATCAATTCAATGTAGCATGAATTGAATACCATATGAATCAAACCTTTTGATTTTCATATAATTAGCCAAATGGAAAATATTTTATTTGCCTTATTTCAGGTTTCTGTCCACTGTAAGTGTCTTTGTCTTCATGCATTTACACTGATTTTGAATGTGCGCGTTATTACATAATAGAGCCGAATCAATGAATGTATGAAGTAGTATTTTGATATCGGTTTACATCATTTTAGAGCATGATGTTTAAATGTCTTGTCATAAAGCTCATTTGGCAGCAACATAAGACATTTGAGAACCGCACATTATCCAATCATTGGGATATTGATTTGAAAAGTAATTTTGAGGACCATCAAATATGCCAATTAAGTTTATTCCAAATATTAATAATTAGAATCATTGTAGCTCTAATTAGTACTATGGACTGCAACACACTTGGGATCTGCGTAAACTGTCTGTTCCATTGAACTCTGCTGTCCTGTCCTTCTCTCCCCTCATGTCCTGTTATTGCTCAACATTTGCTTCCCAGTAAAGGGAGAAAACAATTGTAACAGGAGTGTGTTTTGGGACTAATTTCCCCTCCTCCGTGTGTGTAGTATGTATTCAGGACGGAGGCCCACGGCTTCAGGACAGTTCACGAGGAACTGGCTAAGGGCATGACCTTTGACCTGAAGAGCAATGAGCAGACAGCAGTCAAGAATATCCTCAAGGTTTGTCTCTCTCCTCCTCATCATGTGTGAATCCCCTGTTTTCATGCTTGAGCTGATTAGACGGAAAATATTGGCGCCCGACTGACCTTCCTTTGTATTCTCCTGGTTTCAGTTCTCCTGGTTCTTCTTCGAACTGATTGTCAAATCCATGGCCCAAAATTTGCTTGACTCCGACAAGGTGAAGGTGAGTTTGCACACTCTTGCTCATACTTTTGGCCCGCGGGGGTCCCTCATTGTGTTTATTGGTTTATTATAGTTCCTTAGCATCTGTATATTCTATCCTTGGACAAAGGGCAGGATTTTGCAATGATGACTCTTTGCTCCCACAGCTACCGAGGCCCCAGCGTTTCCCCTCATCCTACCTGAGCCGCGTGGAGACCCTGGTGGAGACGGTGTCCGAACACATCTTCTGGAAAAACAAAGAACTGGCAGAAGAGACGCGCAATGCCAACTTAGCCGTTGCAGCTTTTGTCAAGGTGGGAGCTAAATGTGTTACCTCGTGGATTTAAATGCAAAACGATCAAGTAAAGTATGAGCACATGTGAACAAACTGTGCGTACTCTGTAGTGCTCGATAAAAACGGCATAAACAGACTGCAAATGAAGATGGTTTCCATTTACGGATGTTACCTCTTGAATTAACCATTTGTGTTAACTGGTCTGGCTGCCAGTGTCTTTATTAGTCGATTTGATCTGTACGTCTCTCCGCAGCGTTGCTTTACTCTCATGGACCGAGGCTTCACATTCAAGCTGATTAGCAACTACATTAACATGATCACTGCTGCTGACAGCAAGGTAAAAAAAAACATTTAGCAGGAATTAAATACAGGGAACTAGCAAGTACACACGTATACACAATGCATTCAAATATTTTTTTGTCGTGTGATAGGTCTTGTGTGAGCGGAAATTTGAATTTCTGAGAGAAGTGTGTAACCACGAGCACTACATTCCTCTCAGCCTGCCGCTACCCTCCGCTCGCATCACAGGTAAGCGCTTGAGTCGTACCCGGTGGTCCAGGTGAACCATTGTTAATGTGGTAACCATCACACATCGAGTAGCTCTCACTCTCATTTGTCTATTAACACTCTGTCTCTCTCTCTCTTCCTGTCAAATCATCTAACTATTTGTCCATGTCAGACCATGCATCTCCAGAGCCACAAAGTACTCATGGTAAATATGTTCACGCATTCCTATGTAGTGTTGCTCGTGCTGCAGTGGTATGACGATAATGAAATGAACGGAAATTTGGGTTGTCGCATCATCTGCTCAAACTAACCAGATTTTTAATTCAGAAGCGGATTACTAACCTCCCCGACGGAAAGCAAACATTGACCCCAGCGTTACTTAAATCACATGCAGCCCAGTTACCTTTCCATTTACAACGTGAATCCATCATGCTGTCTCTCCTCAGTGTCAGTGCCCGAGTACAACCTGACGGGGGAGTTCTGCAGGAAGCACTTCCTGACGGGCCTGTTGCTACGGGAACTGGGGCTGGCACTGCAGGACGAGCAGGACCTGAGACACCTGGCCTTGGCCACCCTGAAGACTCTCATGGCCAAACACTCGCTGGATTCCCGCTATGCCACAAAGGTAGCCACAACACGTGTTTACACGGGGGGGGAACTGATAGGCATGAACACTGAGACATGAGCTCACAGTAGAAATTCTTCCTATGTGACTCACACACGCCACATTGATATGTGATTGTTTGTAGCAGCTGCATAATGAATGGAGTCAGTATTCTGCCGTCTGCTAAACAGAACTAAATACAGCCAACCGCAACACAAAGGCAGGCCTGCAACGAATCTGGGCCAATTTAAGGGAAAAAGAAGATTTTTAAAAGGCCAGGGAACTTGTCAGGAGATATTAAATATAATGCAATTGCATTTTCCATTGAGTACCAAAAGATTGAAGATTTGTATTGCCAGTCTAAGAGGACTTTGCAAACATTAAAGGTTGTCATACTGGCTTTTTAAATCGAACAGAATGTTGATTTCATGGGATATCACAACATGATGCCACTGGACGAAGAATAGGAACAAATCTTTTAAATTTGTTACACCCTCTCATCGATGCCATTCCAGGAGAAGCAGGCAAGAATTGCATCCCTCTACCTGCCTCTGTACGGCCTGATCCTGGACAACATGCCTCGGTTTTTCCTCAGAGACCTCTTCCCCATCTACTTCACTTCTAGTGACCAGGTAAAAGTCAAGATAAAAAAGATGAAATAATCTACAGTACTGTGCTGTTTGACTGTAAGATACATTTCTGCAGTGTTGAAGGTACATAACGTCGGTCTAATAATTGTAGTTCTAATTCTGAATACTTATGACATCATGTTACTTACTGAATAACAAGTTTTCATTATTGTATACTCATCTGAACACAATGTGACACCAGCATACTTTACTTCTTTAGCTGGACATATTTTTGTATCACTCGTTGCAGCACAAGCTGCTCATCCTTAAATGTTATATGTTTGCAGTCACTACAGGAATACTTCACCTCAACTATACAGTCTTATTGGATCTACATGTTGTCTTTCCTCTTCCAATTGATTTCCACCATACTGTAAACAGGTTTGTGTGCTCATGAGTGCTGCCTATGACTCATGCTGCAAGTTGGACTGGAAGAACAGAAAATGTCATGGCGTTGTTACGTTGTGCCTGAATTACTAGCAATTTTTGCAGCTCGTTAATAACTCAAATAAAAGCCTTGATTATAAAATGATAAAATCCCTTCCCCAACAGGGCTCTCGAGACGACCTGAGTGTGGGAGGCGGAGTGGCTGGCGGCGTGGTTCCTGTTACTCGCCATGGCAACTCGGTTGATGCTTCGTTTTCCAAAGAAGTCCTGAACTCCATCACAGGTATCAAACATTGTGTGGTGTGCTTGTATGTGGGGCTATATATTTCCAGTGTGTATATAAAAAGCTATGAATGAGGACATTGATGCTGACGCCCCCTCCCCCACCCTCCACCAGCCTTCTCATCCTTGGCAGTTGCCACGGGTAACCAGACGGACTCTCGGGGTTCTCTGATCAGCGTGGACTCCAACCCCAGCAACAGTGACAGGAACAGCGAGAAGACGGACGGATGTGAGAAGGTGAGAAAAAAAAACCCCAAGGGTTGAACAGCCATTACTGTTTAACCCTTTGTCCATGTCTTAAGGACGAAGAATTCTGAGGACGTGACCTCATTGTCCACAACGGTTGCTCAATACTAAAAACAGTACGTCTCTGACTGCATTTCTGTCTGGACGTTTCTCCTTAGTTCGCACGGCCACAGTCCCTCATAGGCTACGGCTCTCGCTGCGACAAGCTGGACCAGGCGGAGACGCGCAGTCTCCTCATGTGCTTTTTGCACATTATGAAAACTATATCTGAGGGTAAGAATGTACCAAGAGGCCAAGAGGCTTATCAAATGATGTTCATAAATGCTAATAATGCGTCATTATATTTACTATCACATGATATGTGACCATTCTGGCCCCAGTGCCTGTTTCAATCACTCCGATAAACTGACTTTCTCTGGACATCTGCCTTGCTATAAGAACTGATGCATTTGCTTCCCGTTTCCAGATGTGCTGGTGTCCTACTGGCATCGGGCCGTTCACCAGGAGATATCCGACTTCTTTAACATCCTGGAGTAAGTGTTCTCCCCTAACATCGCAGAGTATTACCACAGTTCATTTTAATCTTCAGATAGTAATGGAGGAGACGGTGGAATGATAGTAAAAGACTCTAGCCAGAAGAGAAAAGATGAAAGTAATGACACAGCAAGAGAGAGAGGGAATAAAAGCAGCCTGTAATTCCAACGAGAGCTCCCTCTCCACTGAATAGTGCGATTAATTAACTGCCTGTTTCCTGTTCATGTCGGCATCTAGACCGGGCTGTCGCTACTCAGTTTGATCAAATGCACCTCATTAGTCTTGTGCTTTTTAACTTACAAAACACATAAAAACAAGCAAATCTTTCCCCTTCAACCGAGATTTTGCTGCATTTTCTTTTTCTCAGGTTGTGTCTTCAGCACTTCAGGTTCCTGGGAAAACGCCACATAGCCAGGTGAGTGTGTGCACCAGACAGCCGATGAGGAGGTGGACCAGTACTCATTCACGTGCATTTATTATAATGCTGCATAGATGGAAACGTCTTATGGTTAGCGTTGCACAGTCAGACACGCATGCAAACGCACACACATAAATGAATCTGACACAGTCAGGCAGAAATACTAATAAGGGTTCTGTATGCGTGTGTGTGCTCAGGCATGAGCTTCAAGAGGGGAAGAGGTAAAGGGGGGGAAGAGAAAAAGGAAGAGAGGGGGAGGGGGAACTCCTGGATCTTGCTGTTAAAAGAAAAGCACTGCTGGATATTGTACTGTGATAGTCGGCAAGCACAGGATGGGGGGGGTTGATGTTGTGTTTGTGCGTGTGTGTGAGAAAGCTCTGTTACTGGAGCAGAGCCATTGGCACAGCGAGACTTCCATCTTCTGGTTCCTCCCAGCTAATTAAATTAGCTCTCGTTTCCCTTTCAGCAATAAGATGCTGAGATGTAAGCCAACAAAAGGCTGGCCGAGAACACACGGCTCAACTGTGTGTGGAGGCACAACCAGAATAAAGAGCGCTGGAAGCCTAGCTAGTGCTCTCGGGCGCAGTTGAGCCTGTCTGGGGCAGCAAGCTACTTAACATTGGTCTCTACTGCAAGGCCACGGGGGGGGATCCGCAGTCTTCCACCTGTGTCTGTCTCAGTGCCTCTCGCTGTTAGCTCTTTGATGACTGGCTGAGTCAGAGAGGTGATGCACTAGCAGTGTGAAGCCGGCCAGCCTATCGGACAACAATCCAACATTGCAGCCCCTGCTGAAAACCTGTTCGAAATTCCTCCAGCGCATGCAATAGAATTAATATTGCAACCATAACAGGGGAAGCCAGACTTCTAATGTGCTTCATTAGGAGTGTGTGCATGTGGTTTGATGAAATTCCAATAACCCAAACTGTTTCAAATTCTGCCAAAGACATGTGTGTTCTGGTTACAAACTGATTAAGAAAACAGGTTGTCAGGGCCTTTAAAGTTGGCCCAGAATGCTGCACTTTAATCCTGAACATTCTTCCAATTAATCCTGTTTCTCCCTCTGTGGTAGAGGGAGCCTCACGTCCTTGACTAAGAACGTGTATCATGCACATTCACAAACTAATGTCGATGAATTGTGATGTTTTTCCCCTGTTGGACCTTGCGTTTGTAGCTTTCCCCACGGTGCATGGCTCGTATCCTCCTTCTCTGTGAATGCTTCAGCTGATGATGGATTGTCAGTGTGGCTGCACATTTATTGATGTTCTGTTGCGTCATTACCTCATCGTGGTGCAGTATTGTTTGCTCTTTGCATCCTGTGACACAGTTGCCTCACTGATGTCGCATGTCCACCTTGTAGAACCTCTGTCTCCCTGATTGTTTCACACATTAGTCGTGCCGTCAAGGCACCACGTGCTTAGGGTGGATCAAGCTTCATTTAGGCATTATGAGAATAGATGTTGAGCAGCTGCTTGTTACCTACACGACTTGTGCGGCAGCTTAACTGTCGATCAGTCTCATCTCATCCATACATCCTAATCTAGTTGCTGTCCACCGTTAATGCCGACTTCAAGCTTATGCTCTCCACCATCACCCCCCCCCCCCCCCCCCCCCCCCGAGGGTTGATATGACGTTTACACAATACCCTACTAATGGCAAACTAAAACCATTGACTCTGCTACGCCACTAACCTTTCCATCTTGCTGACCTTCCCCCTCTATACAAGTTGTTTGTCCTCTCTCTTTGACTTTAGCCGCTCTCGTCACGCCACGGGCAAATTGGACCCTTTATGCTTTTAGCATTTCATTTAGCCTTACAGGAATACAATGTGACCTAGTTGCTATAAACATGCAACAGTATCAACCTATTGCAAACATAGTGCTGTATGGCAACGTGTACATGTAAGCTCTAAGGTCTATTTTGTATTCAGTGCAGGCATGCTTAGCTATTAGCATGCCACACGTCGTTAATATGACTGACTAATGAAAGACACCAAGCGATGACGACCTCAACTAGACTAACTAATGTTAGCTTTGATGTGATTGGCTCGTGCACAGGAAGCTAGCAGCGGCAGTAAAGCTGGCCCAGTCCACCCAGGCCAATGGCACCCTGAAGGTCTCTAACCACCCCTCCCAGTCCTCTCATCCCTCCAGCCTCTTCCCACAATGGTAATCACCCACCACCAGGAAAACGCAGAGTTAAACTATTTAAAGGGTCTTTGGCTACCGAAAACGGTTCCTAATGCTAGTGATATGTGTTAATTGATAGCTTGAGATTCTACTATAACAACGCTGCGGTTTAGATGAATACATTTTTGCTCTTTGTATATTCATCATCGATGTGACCACCTTGTGTTTCCATGTTACAGACCGTAACTGCGTTCTCAGCATGTTCCTCCTCATACCTTTGGTGTTTGGTGTAATTTGTATTCGTCTGTGTCCTCCCGTGTGTTAAGAGACTCCCAATAACAGCATGTCCTTGGGACATGGATGCTTTTAATATTTAGCCTCCTCTTAAAATAGAGATTGTTTGCCTGCAGTTTAGAGGTGCATTTACTGCAGCATTTCTTTGAAGTATTGGATCAAACTGCTGATCCCTGCTGATGCATCCAGGATGGCGTCATCTGGAGGGGAAGGTCACCGGCACGCTCGCTCCCAAACAATGCCCATCATCAGGAGCAAGAATGCGCTCACCAACCCAAAGCTGCTGCAGATGATGGAGACAGGTAACACTCACACACACGCACACACACGCACACATTTGACTGAGATGAATATTAAGTAACTGATATGGATTTGAGCTATTGATATCCTGTCCTGTTTCTAGACGGGAATATTCAAGATGGGGACACGCTGAGTCCCACAGACATCGAGGCAAACCTGTCCACAGAGGTGGCCCTCACTGTGCTGGATGTACTGGAGCTCTTTGTTCACCATCACAAGGTCTTTGGTCCTTTCATAGTTTACAACCTGAAACTACAGTTCACACCACAAACACCTACTGTTTGTGTCATCTATTTTATGTTGTTAAGAGGAATCTATTTCCATGTATAGTAAGTGTATCTTGTATTGGCTTCTGGATTTCATAGTAACGAGGATTATACATCACACAATAGTGGTGTACTCAAAAATAAATTAAATATAAAGTCACATTCTGTCTTTCTAACTCTGTAATTAGTTCATATCACAGTTTAATTTCTGTGGTCTTGATAAAACCAACACAACAATCTACATGTTTTTGTCCACCTTGAATTTTTCATAGACGAGTTGCATTGTGGGTAATTTCCGTGCACATTTTAAAGCCAAGCTAATGCTACTCTGCTGCCACCTGGTGCCTGCTCCTCTTTTTCTTTATTTTATTTTCTTGTCAAAAAACCTTTCAGATGAAACATGAAAGTAAAATATATTTTCTGCCTTTTGTCCTCTGACATCCATCTACACAGAAGCAGCTGCTGCTGGATGAAGGACAAAACGCACTGATGAAGAAGGTGCTGGACACCTACTTGCTCTTCTTTCAGATCAACCAATCAACCGCCACTCTACGGCACGTCTTTGCTGGACTCAGGCTCTTTGTGCAAAAGGTCCAGCGAGATTCATGTAAACATACAACATCTACGGGAGGAGTTGTGTCGTTTTTCCTCATGTGTGATTGCGTCTTCGTCTCTCTCTCTCCATGTAGTTCCCCAGTGCGTTCTTCCAGGGAAAGGCAGACCTGTGTGGCTGTCTGTGCTATGAAATCCTCAAGTGCTGTAATCATCGCTCCAGCTCCACCCAGACGGAGGCGGCCGCCTTGCTGTATTTTTTCATGAGAAAAAACTTTGAATTCACCAAGGGAAAGTCTATAGTCCGCTCCCATCTGCAGGTCAGTGAGACCGTGACTATTTCATTTATCATTATTTCTCTTTTTTTATTGTGACATGTCCTCACCGCACACGTCTCATTCCAAATCAGGTGATCAAGGCAGTGAGCCAGTTGATAGCGGATGCCGGCATTGGTGGCTCGAGGTTTCAGCAGTCCCTCGCTATCATTAACAACTTCGCCAACGGAGATGCACCGCTCAAGGTATAGACGTTTTATTATAATCAATCATGATCAACAATATTTTTATCTATTTTTGTTCTTGCTTATAAAAATGTAATGATGCCAACACGTTGTCTGCAGAACACTCCGTTCCCCGCTGAGGTGAAGGACCTGACCAAACGGATCCGAACGGTTCTGATGGCCACAGCACAAATGAAGGAGCATGAGAAGGATCCAGAGATGCTGGTGGATCTCCAATACAGTTTGGCTAACTCCTACGCCAGCACCCCTGAGCTTCGGTGCACCTGGCTGGAGAGCATGGCGAAGGTTCACGGCCGCAACGGCGATCTCTCAGAGGTTCGAAATGGGTTCGGGGGTCCAGGGGTCGGTCTTCTGAGACTTCAAAAAGTGAATTTGTTTGTAATGTGTGATTTTACCGTCATCAGGCTGCCATGTGCTACATCCACATCTCAGCTCTGATCGCTGAATCGCTGAAGAGGAGAGGTTGGTGCACACACATACTGCCGCTTTAACTTGTAACTTTGCATGTGTTTACGTATATCTTGACTGGCTGTTTGTGCATCTTTGCGGACATGAAAAGTCTGATCACCGCCATCTTTTATCAATCGGCAAATCACTCTTTCTCTCTGCTAACGTGGTCATCTCAACTCTAAATAACTTCTAGCACCACTCCACCTCATCGTGGGGGTTGATATGCCTGAAAGTGAACACGCCACCGACTTTAGTGTGCTTTTGTGAGGTCGGGATGAATTAGTAACGAATGAAGATGGATTCCCATTTTGCCAATTCTATGTAGAGATGTGTCTTTGCATCCCAACACCATTCTTTTCCATGACTTCTAGTAGAAGTAGCGATTGATGTCTGCCCATTTAGCTGTGCTGCATGTTCCTCTATCTGCAAGTATTTGAGTTATCCCACGTGCTTCCTCATAGGCTCCAGCATGAGCCCATCTTTTGCTGTACGTGTCTGTAATCTTTTCGCATGCACTCTACATGCCGAGCCAGTGTGCCAATAGCTAGCATGGCGTGCCAGCAGCTCGGCTGATCCTTGTCCTTGTCCTTGTCCTTGAGCGTAAGCAAGTGCCCCATGTAAACCCTCGTCCTCCTCCTCCTCCCCTCCTACCAAACAGGCTACTGGAGAGCTGACAAGGCCAGGATGTCCAGTGTGTCCCCTGAAGAAAGCCCTGTCTTTAACTGTAGCTCCTTACTAACTGCCTCCCGAGATCAAGACAGTGAGTGTGTGCGCCTGGGGCCTGCTGGGTGGTGGGGATGTGAGTTCAGAAGATCAGGATGGAGAGGAGTGTGTGTGTGTGTGTGTGTGTGTGTGTGTGTGTGTGTGTGTGTGTGTGTGCGCTGACACACTTTAACCTCTCGCCACTGGGTGCCAGGTTTTGATATTGAAGGGGAATTAGGTACCAGATTAAATCCGCACCACTCCGGTGTTGAATAAGGTTTCCACACTGTCTTATAGCACACTGATCAATATTTAAATGGCTGCGGTTCTTTCCTTCATGGTGATTGTGTCCGGTTATAACTAATTAGCCTCGTTGTTGGACCTTCACTGTTCACTCACGTCTCGCGGGACAGCTCCACTAAGGTTTGATATGAAACACGCCCCATTTGAAGTTTTGGTCTGCTAAAATGGTACAAGTTTTGAGGAATGCTTGATCTTGAAATCATTTTTACGTTTTTCATTATGATAAAAACCATTTTTATATGTTAACTTTCACTTCCTTGAAATCCCAGCGTCGTTTTCTATGGGCTGGGCGGCGTTTTTGTGCATCAGCCCCAATGTGAAGGAGGAGGGTGCCATGAAAGAAGACACTGGCACACAAGACACGCCCTACACTGAAGTGAGTGTTGGCCTTCAAACCCTAAAACACATTGTAAATCCACTCTTGTTGGCTTTGCAAACGACCCAGGTCCCTTTTTAGCACGTTACGTAGCATTCAATGACGAGAACCATTATTGCGAGTCGCGCAACATCCCTGTGTTACTCTCTAACATCCTTCCCTCCCGACCTGCGTAGGACACTCTGGTCGAGCAGCTGGAGTTGTGTGTGGACTACCTGTGGAAATCAGAGAGACACGAGCTCATCGCTGACATCAACAAACCCGTGATTGCTGTTTTTGAGAAGAGAAGGGATTTTAAGGTAACCTTCAGCCGCGTTACACTTTTTTGTCAATGTGCACGCTGAGTTGGACCTGACACGCGTGTTGTGTGCGTGACCACAGAGGCTGTCGGAGCTGTACTACGACATCCACCGCTCCTACCTAAAGGTGACCGAGGTGGTGAACTCCGAAAAGAGGCTCTTCGGGCGCTACTACCGCGTAGCTTTCTACGGACAGGTGGGCGACTCTCTCTTACTGAAGAACGCACACACGTGCGCGGGAACCTCTGGATGAAAAGTAACTGAGACTCAACCGCTGACCGATTTGATTGACTTCATTTGGGAAAAATGAAAAAATGTTAGTGCCACAATAATAAAGGTCTTAATGTCTCGTGTAGGCCTTTGCAAAACTACAACTCGGAAAAAACAACTCGCCAACGTTTTTTTTGTTTCTTGGTAATACAAATAAAATGAATCAAAGGCAAACAGCTTCTAGCTGCTACGGCCGAGCTGGTAGTCTCCGCTGTGAAGATCTGTGTGATCGCTGTGAAAAAAAAAGTGATAAAATATAAAGCTATATGCCACCATATATATATATATATATATATATATATATATATATATATATATATATATATATATATATATTTTTTTTAATTATTATATTGTTATTTCGTAGAACTAATTCTTCAGAATTGGTTAACGCATATTTGATACAGATAACAGTGGGTTTTTGAACAGCTTTCTCAGTGAAGAAGGCTTCTTTTTTACGGACCTGGATCCTTGACACGGATGCCTATATGCTAATGAGGGGATAATTATTCCACGCAGCAATTCTAGAGAGTTTTAAACTCTGATGAGAATGGAAATCCTTTCATTGTTGGAAAAAGGAAGGACAGAGTTACTCTTTATTTACTGAGTCAGTGTCCTTAATCTTCCGTCTGCTCTTTTCTTCCTTTACAAAAAAATAAATTCTATATCAAGATTGTGGTAAGTTCTGTATGTCTTTGATTTGCATTTTTCCTCAGTGCTTAACCACTTTGACCTCTCTTCTCCTTCTACCACTATTAACATCTGCTGCTCTTACCCTGTTAAGCCGATTGTTTCAAGCTTGCCGTGGTCCATTTTACTTCCCTTAATCTCCAACGAAGACGTTGTTACCTCCCCAAACTTTAAGAAGACCCGTTGTCCAAAAGCCACCGTGGACGGGAAAATAACTACTTAATAAACCACAATCACCTTTTGCTTTAAAATATGACCTCTGAACTCTCCCATCCGGAGCAATAACAGCGACACGTTGAGTTGTTCTAACGCGTGTTACACGTACACAAATGGTTTTGGGACATGGTAAACTCTTGTTGCATGATTACAAACACCCATACGTTGAGGCGGCAGCGTTAACCAGCGTGTTTGTGTGTTCCCGGTAGGGTTTTTTTGAGGAAGAGGAGAGTAAAGAGTTCATCTACAAAGAGCCGAAGCTGACAGGGCTGTCGGAGATTTCCCAGAGATTACTCAAACTGTACTCCGACAAGTTCGGAGCCGATAACGTCAAAATGATCCAGGACTCCAATAAGGTTGGTGGCCGGAATTATTTGCCTAGCTGTCGTTATAACCAGTTATTGGGGAAAGTGTGGACATTCACTATTGCTTGCTTAACGTTCTTTACAAACAGGTCAACCCAAAAGACTTGGACCCCAAGTTTGCGTACATCCAGGTGACGTACGTGGTGCCCTACTTCGACGAGAAAGAACAACAGGACAAAAGGACGGACTTTGAGAGGCACCACAACATCAACCGCTTCGTATTCGAAACGCCGTTCACCCTGTCTGGAAAGAAGCACGGCGATGTGGAGGAGCAGTGCAAGAGACGCACTATACTGACCAGTAAGTATTTGTTTTCCCCCGTTTCCCCCGTGCAAAACAAAACCGAGAACATGTAGAACATGTCTTTAAAATGTGAGCCCTTAAAAACCGAGCGGTCTAAAGCGTAAAGGTGGATTGTTATTTGTCTCCAAACAGCCAGCTCCAGTTTCCCCTACCTGAAGAAGCGTATCCAGGTGGTGGAGCAGCAGAGCACAGAAATGAACCCGATTGAGGTGGCCATCGATGAGATGTCACACAAAGTCTCTGAGCTCAACCAGCTCTGCAACATGGAGGAGGTGGACATGATCCGGCTGCAGCTGAAGCTGCAGGGCAGTGTCAGCGTCAAGGTGGGGAGTCCTCTAGAGAAAATACAGGGTTGTGGTTCAAATGGGTTTTCTTTGTTTTGTCTCACCCGAGTCTCCCTTTGGCAGGTTAACGCAGGGCCTATGGCTTACGCCAGGGCCTTTTTAGAAGAGAAGAATGCCAAGAAATACCCGGACAACCAGGTCAAACTTCTCAAGGAGATCTTCAGGTGGGACGTTGTTTCTTTGTGCAAAGACCTGTGGATTACTGTAGACTTTAGGAGTGTGTAGAAAATAAGCGCAAACCCATTGTATAAATAGCAGCCTCTACAGTCTTTGTCAACGTTTCCTTTTGGAGAGAGAATAAAAACATACTCGGATGGTTGAACGTTCAATTGCGCGATTATGATCACCAAGACTTTGTTTGGCCCCTACAGGCAGTTTGCAGACGCCTGCGGTCAGGCGCTGGACGTGAATGAGCGTCTGATCAAGGAGGACCAGCTGGAGTACCAAGAGGAGATGAGAGCTCACTACCGGGACATGCTGACGGAGCTGTCTGGCGTCATGAACGAACAGGTCTCACTGCACACTGACCCATGAGTGTCCAGGCTTGTTATTACCACATTGTTTGCCATTAAGCGCTTCATCAATCTCATGTGAATCCGCTTCTGTTTTTACTTCACCGTTTCATCTACTTCTTTTCCAACTTTTCATTGCAGCTACAAAAAAGTGTTCTTGCTGCCAGTAGCTCCTCTCTCTCTAACAGCTCTCTGTCCGCTCTTTCTAAGACCGGTATGTCACGTCATCAAATTCCCTCTCATAAAAGACGTTGTCACCTTGCTACTTGCTGAAAACCACTTCACCTCCCTCCCGTTTGTCAGCCAATCGATCCCAAAATCTCCATCCTTAATCGCCATGTGAGTTTTCATGTTCCAACGCTCTGTCTTCTCGCCGTTGTCCAGATTCCTCACACAAGACAACCAGGAACGGAACGGCACAGCGCCTATTGAACGGCCACTAAGACTCAAGAAATCCTTCTTTCTTTTGTTTTGTTTTTTGCCACGGAGGACATTTATTTTGGGGCTTCGGAGTTCCCGTTCGAGCCCCAGAAGGGGGGCTCATTTGCTTGCTTTGGACTGTAGTTGCATCCTGCTGCAAGAAGAAGAAGAAGAAGAAGAAGAAGCAGCAGGTTAGTGGAACTGTGACCGGTGGGGAGTGTAGAGAAAACAAGGAGAAGTGTGTAGACTGTGGTCGTGGTAGTCGTGGTGCTGTTGTTGAACGTTGAACTGCAGTAGAGGCCAGGCTGCTGGACTGTTAGCTACCGTTTGTTTTTGTTTTTTAGAGACTCGATCCACGAGTCGTATGGATTTTCCCCCGACCCGCCGACTGATTCATCCGCTTACACGCACACCGACAGATGCCCTCACGGTGCACATGCCGACATGTACACATGCACACAACCGCCCAACATGCGCCTTCTCTCAACAAGCCAGTCCCTTTAGAGAGCAGTGACCTTACTGAGCTCGAGGTGCGTTCAGCTGCGTGCGTCTTAACATGTAGCGTTTTGATGACAGTTTCTCTGTGGAATATCGTTAGACTTCAAGCTATTTTAGGAGATCTTGTGAGATTACTAATGTGGAAAAAAACAAAACATTTTTTTTTTTTTTTAAACTACCAAAGCATCTGAAGAGTTGAACGCACCTCCAGTTCTTGTTTGAATGTAGAGCAGCTTCACATTGCTACTTTTTATCCTCGCTAACGTTCTGGAAATATCAGCTTGCCAATTTTCAAATGGAAACAAAAACAAAGTATGTTTTGTAACATTTTTATGATTGAGATTGCATTGTTACTGTTATTATTTCTCTGTACTGTTTTGAATTGTAAATAAGAAATATTAATATTTAAAACGTTTGAACGCTTCTTTTTATAAAATATACAATATATAAATATTTGTTTAGCTGAATTTTAAAAAAGAACAAAAACTAAAGTTTTATGTATAACATTTAAATAAAATTTTGTTAATGTCCAAAATTCCTGATTATACTACATCACTTCATCCACATGTCAGTGTACCATTCTTTCATAAGGACATTGCACTTCACCCTCTCACTGTAGTTTATGTTGCTCACTATGTTAATTGCATTGATCCAGGTTGGAGTTTGGTAAAATAACTTTTTGAAATGAAATTGAGTGCAGCTATGCAGCAGCACCTCACAGGTCAAGGTTCACCAGCGATGCCAAACTGTATAGTACATTTCCAGCTCTCAGTTAAACATGAGCTGGATTATATTGTTTCTGAAGAAACAACACAAGAATAAGTTTATATATGCTTTGGTCCTACGTTGCGGAGAAAGAGAAACTTCCAGACAAGAGGTCCGGGTGGTTTACCCAGAAGACAATAATTTGGCTTTAGGTTTAGGCAGATGTTCATCATCAGTGTCACATGGGTCACTGCTTTGAGGCATATTTTTCCTGTAAAATAAGCTCATCCATTGTGTCAAGTTGTGGATTGACCCAAATATACTTCCTTTGCTTTATCACTCGTTCTGTAGAAACTACTTGGAAAGCCGGGTTACTGTTGCTTCAGAGTGTCCCCTGCCTCAAATGAACCGACTGCAAAAGCAACAAATCCTTTTGTTTTGGATCATTGATTTCCTTTCCAGTCAGAGGGGTCAGAAAAGAGCCAGTAGCCAAATGAATCACAATCGGAGCTGGTGGGCTCTCATCATCACTGCTACGCGTCTGTCTGCTGTTTCGGTGTCTATGCTTCAGGCCGTCTCTGTTGTGTCCACCCAGACGCTCTGGTTTCCTTTGTGCTTTGCGTCTTTATTGTTTCCTCCCAACGTGATCTCCAAAACCTGTCCGTAAAAATGTATACGAAAATCTTGAACATACAAATTTGTAACAATACATAGGATCTGGCGGTGGTTAACCACGCCCCTTGAGTGAACAACATGGCGGAACATTTTGGATTCTTGAGTGAACGTCTCTCCGCCATGTTGGATTTTTTGAGGGGGTTAGGGTTAGTATGGGTTAGGGTTAGTATTCTATTTTTACAATTTAACATTGATTTCTCGTTAAAAATGCAATCATAACACGTTTATTTTACATTGTTAGACTTCACAAAGTGTGTTTACGGGGTGCAGGTCCCCATTCACTTTGAATAGGGTGAGTTGCAGTCCGTATTTATTTAGTATGTATCACTACGAATTTGTATGTTCAAGATTTTCGTATACATTTTTACGAACAGGTTTTGGAGATCAGGCTGTGTTTCCTCCATATTTCATCGTAACCATATTGACGTCAGGAGATTTAGCTGGTATGTGGGCAGCCAACACGACATCTGGAAAAGGGAATTAAAGAGAATCATTTTCTGCAACATAATATAGGCAAAACCTTTAACATGAAATGCATTTTGGGAAGTCACCAAGTACAAAACTTGTGGTGGGGGTTTTCAATGAAAGTGAAATGACTGACAGTTTTCCATGGGATCTGGTTTCACTTATCCAATAGTTGGGTATAATTACTGACCGTGCCGACAGCGAGCAGCAGAGTGGTTGCTTACTTATTGATGCCACGCCTGGGGTTGTTGAACTTTGCATAAAAAGAGATTAAGATGCTCTAAACAAACCGCTGGTGGTAAAATACAACATGCACTTCTCTGTCCCTCACTCGTCTGCATTAGGATCCATTCTCACACAAATGAATGTAATGTATGAATGTTTCACTGACCTCTCAGCTCTCCTTACAAAATCCTTTCCTTCCAGACAATCAGCATTTCTCCCCCTCCCTCCCGCTCATCTCTCTCGCCCGCCTCCCTCTCTCTAGCAGATGTTGTGCACTAGAAAGAGGGGCCTGATTGGGTTTCTCTCGTCCTCAGAGCAGCTTATGTGCGCCTGTCACCCTCCCAGTGGCCTAGACTCCGGCGGGTCGGGTTGCTCAGAACCAGAACCACAGAAACATTCAGTGCAGGTCAGGGGTGACAAAAAGTGTTGGAGTTAGTCTGCTCTTACAACCTGTGTCCACATGAGCTGCACGGCAGCGCCTGACCTGCAATCTCAGCCGTGGGGGAGCGGGCCCCCACTGAGTGCATCAGTCTTTTTCTCCTTTGGGTGCAGCACGCCTGCATTTAATGTCCGTTGCAGTGGTCGCTTCTCTTATTTATCAAGTGTTCTTTTGTATTCATGTGTGTTTTTCTTTTAAAACATCTCCCTTCATCATTGGGTTGACGACCAAAACCAACATGGTTATTCATTAGACGGATTACAGGCCCACTCACTCATGTCTCCAATCCATCATCTGAGCGAAATATCAAAAATGACTCTATCCAAAGACATAGTCTAACCTATTCTTGTACAATTCATCCAATTCACCACGTTTAAAAGATATAATAAACTACCGTATACATTCCATTCAGAACAGAGGAATTACAGGAATGGGTTTTTCCTCAGTTTCCCCCCTAGACTTAGATGTAGTTAATATTTCAGAGGGAGGATATTGTAATCCCAACGGGGACATGAGCGTTACAGGACCAAGTAGTTGTCATAAACTGCTCCTGCAGGTTTAGTAAGTCAAGCTCGAATGCAAGTGCACATTTCATTTCCGACCCCTGCTTAGTTTTCCTGAAACTAGACGCCGGGGCTGATTAATTAAACATCCTTTTGTGACTGCGGACCGATCACCGGAGACCTTTCAGCTGTAGAAGTGGTGAAAGGCGACATAATCTCCCCATAGAACAAGATCTCGACTGAGATTGAGGCCAACGCGACAGAGAAAGGCACGCGGCGAGAAGAAGCCGAGGGCCTTCAGAGGAGCATCATGTTAAACCCGCGGCAGCACGGCGAGCTTCTCCGGTCTCACGACCCCCCGCCGGTCTTTGGGAAGCCGTGGTACTGGCAGCGCAGCCGCTGCGCCATGGAGAGCAGCCGCGGCCTGGCGCGCGTCATCCTGGAGATGCGCGACGACATCAGCAAGCTGGAGACGGAGAACCGAGAGCTGCGGGGGTCGTTTGGCGCAAAGCGACGGGGAGGAGGAGGGGGGGGAGGAAGAGGAGGAAGAGGGGGAGCTGGCACGGTGTCTCCAGTAGCGGAGCATCGGGCGGGAATGGAGGAAAACCCGAGCGTGAACCTGAGGAGAAACGCGTCTGCGCCGGACCTGGAGGGCCAATACAAAGGTGAGAGGTTCCGGTTACTGCACAAAGCGGCGTGTTCAAGCTCTTAAAACTAGTGGTAATATGAAAGTTAATGCTGCGTATTGCTCGGGTTACTGTGTGAAGTGATGTGATCATTTAGTTTGTCAGTGTGTTACACAATAGCTGAGGGTTTAATGTGCGCCTATAATCAAAGAATAACTCTGTGTCTGCGCCAAGGTGCCAGCAACTTTATTCTCACTTAGAAAACACTGCTGAACCGTTTTCCTCTTTCCTTTCCTTCATAATAAAAGCACCTACACCGGAACACTAGTCTTTTGTTTTGGCCAAACTCCAATAAATACTGGATCCTACAAAGCAGTCCAGTTAACGGCTCAATGAAATAAATAATATGTGAGGGTTTAACAACAAAACTTTATTTCAAAACATGGAAAGTCGTGACATCTTTAAACTCACTTCAAAAGGGGAACATGACATTTTGATTTGACTATGGAATTCTTTTTAATGTCTAAACTGGAAATTGTACTGCGTCACGTTCACGTTGTGTCACAGAGAACGCTGTCATGACCGTCCGGAGATACTCTATAAGCTCCGGTCTGTCTGGTGTCACCATGACGGAGGGAAGGACCGAGCGGGCACAGACCGCCGACTCTGGATGGGGAAGACTACATGGACACATCCAGCATCGTAGTGGTATCTATGGCAACTCAGCCAGAGGAGAAATGGGAAAAGGAGCCAACAGACACTCACTGCAGGAATACACACACAGAGAGAGGTAGGCAGGTACTGGCCTGTCGTGTGTTTGAACATATATAGTGACAACAGCATATTTCTACATTGCAGCTCTGTGATGTCTTTGATCTTTTTTAGGACCAAGGTAAAAACGGTCACGTTTCTTCTACCTGTGGACGACATTTACACCAACCGGCCGGTTCTGACCAAACATCAGGACGGGCCCAAAGTCACAGAGCTGGATTCTATAACTGAGACAGATTCCTGAAGCAAACACGTGAAATGAGCCTCGAAACCGTCGTCTTCATTTAGGTCAGTGTGCGTTGGGCTCTCAATGAGTGAGTCAGCAGGCCGATTTTGTCACACCTGAACAAACAGACGGAGCACTCTGGTTACAGGTGTTGTTTTCACTGGGAATCCGGGCCCGGTTAACAGAGATGTGACACGAGGCCCTCTGCAGAGAGGATCCGGTGTCTGGACTCCTCTGAGGACTCGGTGGTGTGGATTTGGAGAGAGACTCACACCCGCAGGTGACGACCCTTTTATGGACAGTCGTGGCCAGTGACTCCGGCCTGGGGAGCAACATCGGACCCGTTTATTTTCCCCATGCGATAGTCGAGGGGTCATGTGGGCCTTTTAAATCGGGTCCCACTTCTAGACAGCGTTTCTAAAGAGTAGTGATCAACACCGTATAGTCTCTACTTTCATGTCTGAAAGCCTCTTAGCAAATAAACCAGTGTTGGGTCAACTATTGTAAAAAGGTAATAAGCTATTATGCAAACAAATTCAAAACTGCGTCTTTTTTTGGCAGTGTTTGAAACTAAGCTAGCTAAAATGTCCTTCCTTTCACAATATCACATTTTCATTTAACGATTATATTATATACGATATGAGAATTTGAACAAAATGAATAGTGAACTCGTAGACTTTGTCTTTTGTACATTGATCTGTTTTTGGCATTTGAATAAATTGTTTATTGGGGTGTAGAAAAGGTCTGTTATCATAACTTCATAAGAGCCAGATTTAAGAGCACTATTGTGAAGCACTGAAGTATTTAGATAATTTATTATTTTTCCATATCTGTCTTCTAACCTCGTAGAATATTGCATTTTTAAATTTCATTGTTGATATTAAAATTGGTATATCCCACCACTCCCATTTCTCAATATATGTTTCAAATACACAGTCAACCGTTCGTACACACCTTCTCATTGTACTGAATGAGAGGTGTGACCGGTACTGTAATTGTTAACGTTTAACATTATATAGAATGTCAGCTACAAGAAAAGCAAATACTGTCTACTTGTGTTGTGAGAATGAAAGGTGCCATCCACTGGTGTTCAAGAACAATAGAATAGAGCATAAATACACTGTACCGTGTTTAAATCATTCATGGAGCCGTTCGGCAAGTAATTACCAGCTCACAGATCCCGGTTTGCTTTGATTGTTGGTTTCCATGGATCAAGTAGTCACCTCTTTGTGTGTGGGGGGTGGGGGGGTTAAACAGACGGCAGCGAGGCATCTTCTAGCCAACTACACCTGCCAGTAGCAGCTCACATAGGGAATCCCTGGATCTCTTCGAAAACAATACAGGCCAATACAAACAAAACAGCACCGTAGTCATGAGCAACCCCAAATCCTTTATTCCTTGGAAAAATACATTTGTAGGAAGGATAAGAATAGTCAAATTGCAGAAATGTGTATCAAACTATTTCATCATTGCGGTTTCTTTGAACGCCAGCGGCTGCATCCAGTCGATGAATATGTGCGAGTAGTTAATACGTTAGAATCTGTAACCATCAATCAATCCAGGGATGTTGTAGTACCAGAAGAAATTAGCTCCCTTATTTAAAACAAAAACAAAACTATTAAGACTCATAGAAGTCCAGGTTGTCCATTATTATAAAACATTCTTTCACTTTCCATTTCTTAAAAATCAATAAACTATTTTCCTGGTTTCAATGAATCTTTGACAGCTGTCAGGCCACTTTCGGATAAAAGGCCTAAACACAAAATGGATCTCACTTTGTATAATAATATACAGCAGATTAGTCAATAATAATTTGAAGCAGACCCTTTTTTTAAATTATTCTGAAAAGTCAACGGACGGATGACTAAGAGAAAGAAACTGACAAAATGCACTTTGGGTGGACCGGTAGAGAAAACTTAGGTCTGTTTAGATGCATTTCATTTTCATAATACAGTAGGAAAAAAACGATATGTTTTTACAAAGGGATCAGAAGTCATACATGCATGAACTGAAATAGGGGCCAAATATAGGTATTTGAACTAAACGCGGTGTGTTCAGGTGCGTAATGAGGTCTGCAGAGCCCTCATGTCCCTCAGCAGCCTCAGGTTCCCCTTGCTTCTTTCTCCTGGTCCAACTTTGACTGGCGCAGGACAGCGACCTCTAGCGGACGTTGTGGAGGCCACCCTCCGCTCACTCCCACAGCTCCGCCTGGAATTAGCTTCCTTTCTTAACTTCTTTATCTAACAAAAAAAAAAAAAGAGGGAAGAAAAAAAATTCTCACCTTTGCATTTAAGTCTTTCTTTCAAGCGCATTGTTTCTGTGTGAAAACCTACGTGTGTTCTGTGTTTGTGGAGCTTATTGATCTGTTCTCCTTTCCTCTCCATCTTCTGCAGCAGCCTCTCCTGCTCCCTCTGAAGTTCCTTTCTCTCCTGGTCCGTAACGCTGGCCTCCACCTGCCCCGTCAGCTCGTCCCGCTCCCTGCCGCGCAGACAGACACGCAAATTCCACCACTATTCTAAGCAAGCCACTGCTGATAGAGATCCACGCGCAACTACACTCACAGGCTCATGAGTCTCAGCTCCTCCTCTAGTGCTTGCAGCAGCTCGGACAGCTCCCCCCCGCTAGCGGAGGCAGAAGAAGAGGCGTCCGAGGGCCTGCGGCAGCCCGTCTCGTGGCCGTTGGCGTCGCTGGAGAGGACGCGGCGGTTGCAGAGGTGTGGCTGGTGTCGCTTCAGGAGGGACAGAACTGACTGGACGTTCGCTCGGACTGAGTGGCTGCAGCCTACAGACTGAAAGTTGGGGAGCAGAGGAAAGAGAGGGGGATGAAGAGGAGTTGAATGAAGCGACTTTTAAGAGTTAAGGGGGTGCAGCATTGAATACATATTATTTTCACTTGCACGTGTGCCGGTACTACCGTTCCAGCAACGAAAGGTACATCTCTGAGGCTCAGTCTGTAGTGTGGCTGTGTGCAGGACGACTGCTGTGGAGAAGACTTCTGGAAAGAGAAGATCAACAGTTGGTTCCCCCCCATCATCAAAAGCAAATCAAGATATCCAAACAAATGCACTTTAATTCCTTACGACTTCAACTGTCTTGTTGCATTTGGTCTACTTTTAAAGAGAGACAGAAGTGTGAAACAGGGGTTGAAGCTTTGATCCACCCCTCTGCAGTTCTTTACCTTGGAGTAAGACTTCTTCTCTTTGGACGGTCTGCTGGACAGACAGGGAGACACTGACTGCAGCAGGATCCTGTTGGTCTCCAAACCCGTCTGCAGCTGAGGAACAAACACATTATTTTCAAGTGAGCGAGTGGCAATTAAAAAATTCACACTAAAACAATAGAATACAAATCCTTTTGAAGTATATCAAACATCACAACTGACGTGATCCCATGATGGCAATTAAAGATAAATAATAATATAAATCAAATTGCTGTTACCTGATTGGCCTTATCCTGCACCAGCTTTCTCTGATGCTCCTCCTCCAGTAGTTTTATTTCCAGCTGCCGCATTTTCATCTGACATAATACAACATGTATTATCAATGTTATTGTGATAAAACTAACGCAGTATTTTTCCCTTTTGTCACTGCCCAAATAAAACTGAGTGTTTTCAACCTCATTCTGTACGACAACACGTCATTTCATAACTGATCTGAAAAACCAGAGCTAGATCAGTATTTTTTGACCTACAGCATTCAGTTTGTGATCCTTTACACCTAATCAACTCCTACCAGGTTCACAGTAAGTTTAACCAAACATTGCCTTTTTCCTCTCAGACTGAGCCGTGTCCTCGTCTGTACCTCAGCGTTATTCTGTGTGTGTGTCAGCCTAAGGTACTCCTGCTCCAGTCGCTCCAGCTTCTCCAGCTGGGCCTGCTCACAAACTGTGTCAGGCTGCTTTTCGGCTGACCTGGCTGTCTCCATGGAAACCTGAAAGCGTAAAAAAAAAAACCAATCAAGTTAACCCAAATTGCCCCCCTCTAACACCAGAAGCTTTTACTCGCGAGCACTCCATTAAAGCACGAGTGTTTATTGTGCTTTATGGTTAATTCGACGGCCCTCGGGGACTCGGGGTCTACCTGCTGTCTGAGCAGGCTGCTCCGCTCGGCCTTGGCACTTCGCAACATCCTCCTCATGTGATCCAGTTGTCGCTCCAGCTTCAAACAGCGAGACTCTGCAGCGGCCAGGTGAGTGATCAACACTGGAGAACAACGAGACACCGTGAGATAAGAGGAACAGGGGGGGGAATAAACAATGTTATTCATGCAGCCACCTTGGTTATTGTTGGATTCTCCACTTATTTCTCTTTCTGGCTCTCTGTGATCCCCCGAGAGTCTCTGTGCGACTTCCTCCCTCTGCAGAGGTGCGTACGAAACGTTTTGCCCCACAGCGTGCAGAGCGCGCTCCGCATGTCTTTTCTCCAGCTCCAACCTCATAATCTTCTCCTGGAGGTTCCTCAGGGCAGATAAGATCTCTACACGTACACAAGAAAATGGATCGGGTGGATTGAACACATTTAGGGCCTGATGTAAAGCTGTGGTGTAAAATGGTCTGATGGAAAAATTGGACGGGGGGAGGGGGTAGAGAGCAAGGATACACTGTCGGTGACATTCAAGTAGTGTGGCATCATGTTGCACGGTTACCATGGAGCTCGAAAACACCACAATACCTGAATGGAAACTTTGAAAAGGGAAAAGAAGACTTCAAAGTAAAGTCACCTGCGCTGCTGGTCTCTGGGAAGGCCTTTCCGGGCAACGAAGAGCGACGAGGCTGATGCGAGCGTGTTTTGGGTGTGTGATGCAAAAGTGTGTTGATGAATGGACGGTGAGGAGGGTAGTCCTTATAAGATGGGAGTGAAAAGCTGTCAGATACTACTCCCCTGGGGGCTGGCGGCTCCTGCAGAGAAACGGGCAAACATGTTGGCCAGAATGCCACAACATCTGGCGAATATTGAAAACCCACAGTGTACTTTCAATGACTAATGGGGATATGGCAGTGGTAGCAGCCACCGCATCATAAGCAGTACAAGTGCAATTCATACCAGCTGAAAGCTTGCATTTCATCCTCTAATGACCTGTAGAGTTACAACACGAGGCTCAAGTCAAATATAACATCAACACATTAAGGTGAAACTTCTCCAGCTCTGCAGCATCAGGACTGGGTTGTAGCAACTGTTGCTAGCTGCTAGCTCTCCGCTAACTCTACGCCGGTATAAAGCAGAGGCGAACAGCTGTATCGCTTCCTTTTAAGATGAATTGGGCTGGGATGTAATATTAGTAAATTAAGGTTAAATCTACCCTTTCCCGCGTAGCATCAGCGTCAGCTGTTTTTGAAAGCGTCTCCATTGAGATGCAACCAGTCCAGTCGGCGTCGCTCGTGCTGAGAAGCAAATTTTGCAAAATGTGTTTATATGTTTTTAAGTAAAATAACAGCCAGTCCGTTTATAATTCCTGATTGACAGCCTGCTAGCTATGACTCGCTACCACTTCTAATATAGGTCATGATAAGAAAACATCACTTGGAAAGCTACAAAGGGGTTTGAGTGATTATACACCGGACTTGCCCGCCTGATACGGCACAATGGACTTTACAGCACCGCTATGGTCTAGGTCGACGAGCCGGCGTAATAGTAGCAACAAAACAAGCGCATCCCGTTTACTTACCGGAAGTGTAGTTTTTATTCCGTGTTTCTTCCGGAATTTACAACCGCACTGTTTCACAATAAGACTACAATAACTGTGACTCCTTGTGAGAGGCGGGGCGAGAATACTTGCCGGGACTTTATTGGCATGTCTCCGGGTTCTTGAACTAAGAGAGGTGGGTTTGTGTTCCTCCACGTTGTGGTTAACGTTATATATGTATTGTTATTATCCTATAGCATATACTACAAATGACATGCATTATTATCTAACCTTAACGTTCAATGGACAACGTTATCCGATTTGTAAACTCAAGTTTTCTTCCTGTTAGCTAACGTATCGGATTGATAACTTTCACCTAACTGTAAATTAGCTGCTAAGGGTTTCCAGCTCGAGTATAAACTAACGACAACTTTGCGTTAATTTATCACCTCGACGTCGCTGTTAGCTACGACTTTACTAACGGATAATTAGCTAGCTAGCTACCACGCGTGTTAACGCGATTTACGTCGTAAACTTTATTGCTCTTTCAGAAACTCCGATTTACTCTGCAATGTTTCCCACGAATAGATCGTTATCTGTTGATGAATTAATACTCTTTATCATTGTGACCTAGCTGTGGTGTTTCTATTAGCTGCTAACACAAACATTATTTATACAAATGTCTTATTCAGTCCCATAATTAATTCATGTTTGCATTGGTTTTGTAGTACCAGACTGAAATTTATCCCAAAGTATCTTTTTTAAAATATTTTTTTGCAAGATGTTTTTATGTTAAATATATCGTGTTTTCTGCAGGGGAGGCTTTTTGCTGACCACCCATCACACACGTCACCATGTCCTCAGAGAACACCTTGTGAGTAGTTTTAGTATTTGAATACCTGCAAAGCTATTCTCAAACCAAACAGCTGGTTTTTGTCTGTTACAGTTCATTCATTTACAGTTAACTCTGGGTACAAAATCAGATGTTCCGGCTTATATTTTGGGCTGTTTTCTTTTTTTTAGGGACGATGAGGATACCTTCAAGATCCTGATTGCCACAGATATTCACCTCGGTTACCTTGAGAAGGATGCTATTCGTGGCAATGACTCTTATAACACACTCGATGAAATCCTGAAATGTGCCAAGACAAATGAGGTACGTAAAAGTTGTTATGTTTATCTGTCTGCTTGAAAGAACGTCTCTCCCTGCTCTACGTGCCCACTGCTTTCTGTTTTCTCGTTTGCTTGCAGGTAGATTTCATCTTGCTGGGTGGTGATTTATTCCACGAGAACAAGCCGTCACGCCGATGCCTCCACAACTGCATCACTATGCTGAGAAAATACTGCATGGGAGGCACACCCATACAGTTCGACATCGTCAGTGACCAGACTGTGAACTTCAACACCTCCAAGTCAGTTCTGCGGTTTTTGGGCCGTCATTTGATCAAATCAGTGTAGTCTTGTTACATTAATGTTGCTTTATGTTTGTTGACATGTTGTAGGTTCCCCTGGGTCAACTATCAGGATGAAAATCTCAACATCTCTATTCCTGCATTCAGCATTCATGGTAACCACGATGACCCAACTGGGGTGAGTTGTGAGTCCTAAAAAAAAAAAAATATATATATATATATATATATATATATATTTGAAACATAAGCAAGGATGTGTGTGACTGTTAAGTCGTTTTTTGTATATTTCAGTGGCCTTAATGTCACTGTTACTCTTTCTCCCTCAAGGCCGAGGGCTTATGTGCGCTGGATCTGCTAAGTGCTTCTGGTCTTCTCAATCACTTTGGTCACTCCCAGTCCGTGGAGAGCATAGAAATTAGTCCCATCCTCATGCAGAAAGGCAACACCAAGCTGGCCTTATTTGGCCTTGGTAAGAGTTTATTTCTATCAGGGTGTATCGTTAATGCTCATTCCTAGAATTTTCTGAATAAAATGATGAAAATGATAATATAATATGCACGTGCGCAGGCTCTATCCCAGATGAGCGCCTGTACAGGATGTTCGTCAACAACCAGGTAACGATGCTGCGTCCTAAAGAAGACCAAGATGAATGGTTCAACCTCTTCGCCATCCACCAGAACAGGTGTGTGCATCTCAGTGGTTTAGGGATTTAAACAGCTGTATTTTCCTGATATCACTCTGCTCTGTGAATCGTTTTTTTTTTTTTTCTTCTTTTCATTCTTGTCTTTTCTGCTGGTGTCGTCTCTAGGAGTAAACACGGACCCACCAACTACATCCCTGAGCAGTTCCTGGATGATTTTCTCGACTTGGTGGTTTGGGGTCATGAGCACGAGTGTTTGATCACGCCATCCAGAAATGAACAGCAGCTCTTCTATGTGACACAGCCTGGCAGCTCTGTAGCCACCTCCCTGTCCCCTGGAGAGGCAACAAAGAAGTACAAACAAACACACACACACACACTCCCAATGGATACCATATTCTGAAAATCTTTTAGAAAGAGCACAGTAGCCCGAACACCCTGTTTGTGTGGACATAGGCACATAGGACTGCTGAGGGTGAAAGGTCGAAAGATGAACCTTCAAAAGATCCCCCTTAAGACGGTGCGTCAGTTCTTCATCCAAGACGTGGTGCTTGGTGACTACCCAGACCTCTTCACCCCCGATACGCCCCAGGTCACAAAGAAGGTGGAGAACCTGTGCTATGCAAAGGTAACGCCGATTTAACATCCATTGGTCATCTTATCCTCCATGTCCTCCTCTGCGCCCTCACACCCTCGATCTGTCTGTCACTCTGCAGGTCACAGAGATGCTGGAGGAAGCGGAGAGAGAAAGACTTGGATGTCCGCTCACCCCAGAGAAACCTCTTATTCGCCTGAGGGTGAGGTGGTCACCTGCAGACACCTTCTATCGGCTCTGCAGTCCAATCTAACAATGTCCTCGCCTCCCCAGGTTGACTACAGCGGGGGCTTTGACACCTTCCACACCTCTCGCTTCAGTCAGAAGTTTGTGGAGCACGTAGCCAACCCCAAAGACATCATTCACTTTCTGCGACGCCGCGAGCAGAAAGAGGACAACAAAGGTCTGACTCTGGCTAACTGCACAGCTATGGATCTGCAGGTTACCGCAGTAACCGATCCACAGCATTCTCCATTTCACGCGTTCCAATCTCTGTGCTTTTTAGACGAGGTCAACGTGGACTACGGCAGCCTGTTAAAAACCACAGCGGCTGAGGGGCTGAGAGTGGAGGACCTGGTCAAACAGTACTTTGCTGCAACCGAACAGGTACCGCGCACACACACACACAGGTTTTTATGCACACACTTACGGGGTTTCATAGTGTTCTTTTGTCTCCCCAGACGGTGCAGCTGTCTCTTCTGACGGAGCACGGCATGGGGAAGGCCCTCCAGGAGTTTGTGGACAAAGATGAGAAAGACGCAATTGAGGAGCTGATCACTTACCAGTTAGAGAAGACACAGCGCCACCTGCAGGCCAGAGCAGTAACCACGGAGCAGGATATAGACACTGAGGTGAGGGCTGGGCCTCGCGCGGGAAGCAGGCCACGGGGGGTTTATTGGGCACTTTACTTAAAGAACGTGTGTTTTTACACTTTCAGATCCAGCGATTCAGAGACTCCAAAAAGAACACGACCGAGGAAGATAATGAAATCAAAGAAGTAAGTAATGATGCCCACGAGCCTGAACCTTTGTCTGGTCTTATGTGTGACACTGTGTGCGCACTCTACTTCCAAGGCGATCAGCAGAGCCAAAGCTCACCGTGTGGAGCAGGGCAACGAGCAGGTAGACGCCGATATATCCAATGAGCTTGATCTGGACTCTGACGGAGGCTCAGGCCCATCTGCTGCCCCCACACGAGGCAGAGGACGAGGAGGCAGGGGGCGGGGGAGCCGCGGAAGGGGGAGAGGTGAGTTATCATGTTATCTGTAATGAAGAAGAGGTGCAGCGTGGATAAGACCGGGTTAAACAGTTGTTCAAACGGTCACACACACACACACACACACACACGCAGCCTCCCAGAATATTGACAATGGCTGATGGCGAAGTATGCGCCATTACTAATGTTACTGCTATGTGTATGCACTTGCTGTATGGAAAGGAAATAAGAGGCAAATGACACAATATCTTCTTTTTATTTAACAAAATATATTTCTTTTATTAATCTAAACACAATTGAAAGTAAAACACAATCTGTGTTAAATTCCACATAATAGGGATACATTCTTGTTATGTTTAAAAACATGTTCCTGTCCGAGTGTGTGTATATACATGTGCAAAGATCTGGTTTCCTTCAACATAAATCCGTGTTCTGAGTTGTTCAAATGTCGACACAGGGGCAGCTGCCTCCGAACCAAAGCCAGCCAGTCGGGGCCGTTCCCAGAAATCCTCAGCAGCAACCCAAAACAGGAGCATCATGCAAGGTAGGAAAGTATTACCTGTGTGTTTGTGTGTGTGAGGGTGATGATCTGTGGACACAAAGTGAACCTTCTGTGCATTTCAGTCTCTTCCCACTTTGTGCCTCTTTCCTCAGCATTTCAAGCTTCCTCCCAGAGATCATCTCGGACTTCGGATGAGGCAAGTCTGATGACGACGCCCAGATATACAGCATGTTAGCTGCAGCTTCTTCTGAACTTCTCTCTGTCCATCTCCAGGTGATCATTGATGACTCGGATGAAGAAATGCCTTTGATGAAAACTACACGACCCCCTCCAAGGTATGTCTGTGTTTGGTCTGCGTTCTGGTAGTCCTGCATATTATGAAAAATAAAAGCCTGCAGACGCACACTGCTGTCCCTACTGGCTTCATCCCATCCGTCCCTTGCTTTCATCCTAAATGTGTCATGCTTCTTTTGACCATTTGGTTTTACCTTTGCTTACTACAGGCCAGCTGCAGCTTCGTCCTCCTCGTCCTCCTCCTTCACCAAGTACAGCTCTCAGAGCCAGTCATCTAAAGGGGTCGCATTTGATGACAGTGATGATGAAGACGAGGTAAAAGATGTATCATGTATCGAGGGTGTTGAGGGGGGAGTCTTCCAATGAAAAGTGGCTTTACCTGTAAAGTGTGATTAATCAACTATACTTGATAATCACTTGATAAATGCAATTTTCTCTCCTTTTCTTTTTGACCAGGACCCATTCAAAGGCCCCAGCCGTGCACGAAGATAACGAGTGCACCGATTATATTAATGTTTATTTTCCCCCCAAATCTGTGAATGCTAATTCATATGTGAGCTTGCAGTGTGTTCTGGAGGACTTTCAGGTGCATTTTCAATTTTTCCAGCACTCGTCCTATTGTTGAGAATAGATCAGTTAATTAGTTACAGCTTGTGGTAAAAACTGTCCAATTAATGCATTTTGGTGATTGCGTTGCTATCGGATGTTCAGGAAATTATAAATGTTTTTTCATACATAATCACCAGTCTCCTTGTTTTTTTTTAACTATGGTGTGCGGATCGTGACCACAAGGTCATTTGACACGTGACTCCTTTCATGGACCCTCCAGAGAGCTGCGGCCCCATATTTCATTTTCTTACCACGGTCTCGCCTCTAAAAGTTTTGCAGCAGTTGAAGATAGAAGTTTGGTGGTTAAAGTTGGATTACTGTTCCCAGACAGAAATCCACAACAGGTCTATGCCCAAAGCAGTTGAGGAATGAAACTCTTATGCAATACCTTCTTGTTTCAAGTGGGGTGTAACATTTCCTTGTGTGTGCACAATTCACAAAACTATTTACATACAACGCGGACCCTGTTGTCACCTTTGCTAACTTTTGGCTGGAAGATGATCAGTTCTCAGTAATAGACAAAAAAGTTGCATAAGAATGTTTATTGTATTTACAAGTATATAAAATCATATATAGGCTATTAGTCACCAAGGCACACACAACATCCTGAAAGAAATTCTATATCTATAAATAAAATGTTTTAAAAGGAAACTACAAAAATAATCATGAACCTAAAATAGCTAAATTAATTGCTTGCTACAAATTGAGTAATTGAAATAAATAATATAGGCCCAAGTTCCCCTATTTTAAAATTAACATACCATTAGCACTTCTAAACTTAAACAAAATCTGAATTCCGTTTAGCTGTGAAGGGAAACCCTCAGTGACCGCCGCTGAAAATTCTGGCTTTGGGGGGGGGGTGGTGTCTTATGAAGGCACTTGTACGCATTGTGGAGGCACTCCACATAAGTGTGTTTGAGTTTTAGTCCTCAGTGCATAATTAGATTAGCAAAGTGCATCCCAGACGTACAGCGAGGAGAGAAGTTACTCCACTTAAAGTGCATCCGTTGTAGGAAGTGAGCGCAACAATTGTGTGGTAGAAATGGGGCGTGTTCCCTGTTCCCGGGACACTCGGATCAACTGAGTCCGCACCATCAATGCCTTAAAGCCCGGGACTTGAAATTACTTATATTGGGGATTTTGAGCGGTCTTCACCCTCACAGTACACAGTGTGTTGCCTTTGATAAAAGAAGTTTGCACATTGCAAACCTAAAATCACAGCACAAAGTAATAAATTACATTATGGTTGGGCTCTGCCAGTCCGGTACGGTCAAAATCTCCCCAGTCTAAACTGGTAGTATACTTATTGCCAAGTCATCATATCAATACCCAAAACCTTTATCAAATATTGCATAAATCATTCATTTGGGTCCGTCAAATTACAACATTGTCAACACTTAAACCATCCCAGACCAGCTAGAGACACAAAACAAAAATATACACACATCCCCTGAGAAAATAACCTGAAATGGCACAAACAGCAATACGTTTTGAAATTAAAAGCGTGTGTGTGTGTAATATGGCTGTGTTAGTTATTCCGTGTTGCTGCTGAGATTGATCTTAACGCCCTTCGCTCCAGCTTCAGATTTACTCTCACTGCGGCTTTCTTTTGTCTTCCAGAGAGAAGACTGGAGTCTTGGAGGTGGCTGCTCTACCAAAGGGAGGACCTCACGGGTTGTTCTGGAGGCATGATGTTAAAACGATCAGCACAGGTTTTGAATGTATTTGATTTACATTTTTGTCTGCATTACATTGTGTTCTGTACCTCGACGACGGTATGAATCCAGTTTAACATCTCTTCAACGTTAGTGTAAACGCCTGGCTTGTCCTTCCGAGCGCAGCCGACGCCCCAGCTCACCACTCCAACCAGGTGCCAATGAGAGGAGGTCAAGTGCACCAAAGGACCCCCACTGTCCCCCTGGGAGTCACAACAACATTCGTATAACATCGGAACGCATTTGCCAGAAATGAACTATAACTAACTTTTTCATTTGCAGTTTTAAATCAACTATGTTTGTCCCTTGCATTAATGGACTGTTACCTGGCAGGCGTCCACTCCGCCCACCAGTAAACCGGCACAGAGCATCCTTGGGGTCACGGCACTACCATACACTGAGGGGTTGGAGCACTTGGCCCAGTCGATCAGACGTACAGTGGCCTCCTGGAGTGACGAAGAGACCTTCCCTGAAGGGACAAGGAGGCGATGCTCAGATAATCGGGGTAACTATTGGTAACAACCGGTAGCGTGTAGGTTTCTCACCGTTCTCCTCTCGGTATCCCCAGCCAGTCACACTCACGGCGGCATCGGGGAGAAGGCCGAAGGCTTTAGGAGGTAGACAAACCGGCTTTTGGCTGGCTGAAGAGACAGAGACAGACCATTCATTGTGAACATTTTGCCTAGTTGTCATTGACGGTATAGTTAAGACCGTCGATCCCACAGGCTGAATTTGAGCCAGTGAAGAGCACGTTGTTTGAGGTACGCACCACGAGAGGGCAATGAGAGCAAAGCCCTCGCCCTGCTCAATGGCCCTAATGTCACCCGTTCACGTTTAAATAATGAAGGAGACTCTAACCTCCCACTCCGATGGGGCTGCTGAGTCTCATCAGCGCAATGTCGTAGTCGCTTCGCACAGAGTTGTAGTCTCCATTCATGATGATCCTGTCCACATAGGAACCTCCGAGTGCGCTCATGAACGTCTGGCCTGACATCACTCTCCAGCGACTCAGCTCCTTTTTACTCCTGCAACGGCCAAAAGGAGAGATTGAAGGAAGAGGTGCAAGCGTGACTTTGTGATTTACACCACGAAAGGATATTTACTGGAATGGTTTTCACGGAAACCAGACTGACCCCGAAAAACAGTGGGCGGCGGTGACGACCCAACGCGGGGACACGAGTGTGCCTCCACATGTGTGCTGGCCCCCCTGCTGCAGGCTGACCTGCCAGGGCCAGTGCTCGATAGAAGCATCTGTACCCCCGACAATACGTCCCTCTGAGACCACCGAGCCACAGTCTGATAAAGAAGAGCATCTTGTCAAGATCACAACTGTTGTCCATTTAAAGCCAACTTTTTGTCCAGATCCTTTTATTATAACAGCAGTAAAAAAAACATGTTTTTTGGTTACGAATGAAAGAAACGTTTGTCTCGACATGTATGGGCTTGTTAGTGTGAAACATTTTCCACCCATGAGTCCTTCTCCGCCCTGTTAAAAACCTGTAAACTGTGTTAGGAATGGGTTGTTTTTTTCCTTCTTCAAAAATAAAACTCACCTGAACATGACAAGGATATGACAGATCCGGAATTGCAGGCAGTGCTGTTGGGAGACAAAATGCATTCAACAATTTTCCTGTATCACAGATTTGTTCAATTGGAAATCAACTCTGTCAGCAGCGGTGTCTTTTTTCACACAGTTTTCAGCACTGGTTAGTTAAAGAACTTCAACAACAATGATTTTCCCCATTTCATGACAGATGCCTTGCTCACCGGTTTGCGGTAGCCAGATGTATGGGCGTGTTCGTAGAACCAAGCCGGATAGCTGTAAATGGTCCATCTTTCAGGGAAGACAAGGTGTCCACCGGCACACGGGTGCTACTGGGTTTACTGTTGAGACAGAAGGGCGAGGGGGGTAAAGTGAGACTTGCCAACAAAGAACTATGACACGGAAGCCGCCTCGTGTTCGCGGGTGGACTCACGATGTGTAGCCCAGTTGTCTGCAGGCCGTCTCCGTGTACTGCTCGGCCCATACGTCGCTACACACAGTCCGCCAGCCTTGGGCTGCACTGTACACCTGCAGCACCCGCTGCCCCGTGATGAGACGCACTGCAGGGAGAAGTGGCACAAAAAAAAGAGGAAGAGAATAGGAGTTTTTTTTTGTGCGCGTGGAGACAAAAGCTTTAGAGCCGCGCGTTTCGTTTTACCTGGAAACGTAGTGGTGACCGTAAATCTGGACAAGCACGTAATTTCATCCTCTCCCCCGGAACAGTCGTTTTTCCCGTCGCAGGCCTCGTCTATCGGGATGAACTTCACTGAACTCTTGCAGAAGAAATATTTACTGTCAATCAGCACCTTAACTGTGAAGTACATCGGAAGGGAAAGGCGTAAAGAAAAAAGAAGAAAAAAAAGGTTAGGCATTTTGCTTGGATGATTTGACATACAGTAAATGACACTGAATTCTGTGGGGAATTTTAAGGCTTTGACAAACAAGTTTGTCTAGTGTCGAAGCAGTGACGGCAGATGTAAAAATAAAAAGGAAGGGCCAGTTTTGGGGTGACACCCTGTGGTGTTTGCGATTGTCCTTTGAGTAATGAACTACTTTGATTAATTGGCACTCACTAAAATATGCAGCGGTGACCAGTATTCCCAGTACGATGACAACTGACAGGACCGTCAGCAGCACTTTCTTCCTCTTGGACGCCTTCCCTTTATCGGTCTCCGGGGCAGTCATGGGCCTTCTGTGCCGCCCTGGCCGTAAAACCACTGACAAGAAGAAAGGAGGAAATGATAGAAAAATTAGAGAATATGTATATATTTTTTGCCAAGTATAATGAAACAGCCTCCATGTATTTTACAGGGTGTTCATAAAGCAGCATACATGTATTTAAATCAAACCAACTCCAAAGGACAGCTTACCTGGCTGCTCGGGATTCAATGGTGCTGTGCTTTCCTCACGCACCTGGACGACCGTCTGTGGGAGAAATATCAAGGATAGATGAAGTGTTGAAACAACAACGCGCATTGCTTGAGAGAAAATATACAGTGTGTTTCATTTCTGTGTGGTGGCGATTGTGAAGGTTTTGCGTGCCAGTTTCTACAAAGCGATCCATTAGCTCTCCTGGTACGTTTGCACAGATCTTCCATTCCAAGTGGTATACACACAAGTGACAATAGGTTGCCTCCATCTCACACAAAAACTAATAATACAATGCAGCTCTAGGGGAGGAGCCACAAAAAGGATTAGCGGAACACAGCGTGCCACGATTCGTCTCTCCCCATGCTACAGGCAGCTCCCATGATCATCTATCGTACAGACTCCTCAACCCCGCCAGGAAAAGAATAGTGTATTGTGGCGGGCCCTGCTGGGACCTTGTGTGTGTGTGTGTGTGTGTGTGTGTGTGTGTAGCGGAACTCATTGTAATGTTGCAAGAGGGTGGCCGCCCTTCAACCACAGGATCCGGGTTTAAGCTCCATGATACTCAAGTATCCTCCAGGACGATGTCAGCTGAATCACCGCTGCATTATTGCACACAGTGCATTGGATGCGTGTAGGAAAAATCCAACCGACGGTCCAGGGAGCTCTTGTCATCTACCTGCCGCGTTTACTTCGTCTCTTCTGAACAGCTTTTTGTTTACGGCCTGAACTACACACTCAGTGTGGCGAGCATATGTTAGCCGATACTTTGTTGAACATTTAGAGAACAATCGGTTATGACTAAATAAAGAATTGCTAGAACTACCGTTAAACGTTCCTCTTTTAATTCCTCCATTAGCTGATTTCTTTACCAACGAGATCATCGAACTGTAGTTAACTTAAAAGGAAGCGCTTAGTAATCAACTTTGAGAGGTTTTAAAATGTCCTCCCTGTGTCTCGTCTTCTCGTCACTTAAACGTAAGGACGAGCAAAGTATGTAGACTCTCTATAGGTCAGGTTTCTTTTCCCCTCAGGAGGGGAGCTCATTTTGAATCTTTTTCATCATTTTGAAAGCTATGAATCAGCTGTGCTGGCTGAGACGGTTTTGCTAGACTATGCAAGTCATTTCAACTAGTCACGTCTAACTGGAAGCTTAAAAGCTGCATGCGTCAGAGACAGTTTGTTCCTACCAGTACGTGTTGTGACATTCAATCCATCAAATCTGGCTTTACCTTTGAAACAAGCAATGTTTTTTGCTCGTGTGCATTAACCCTTTGGCAGAAGAAGAGTTTAGCTCAATTGTAGTAAAAAGGCCTTTTGGCTTTTTGTATCTAGCTCTCTTTACGTGACAGGATGTAATGTTGTCCTCGGAGGCCGCCGAATATTTTCCTTAAAAAGACTCACCCAGAGCTCAGAACATGGAAGTTTATTTCAAGTCAAGTCCAGATTTTTGAGAGAAAAAAAAAATACACTGACCTCGCTGATACCAGAAACCCCAATAAAGAAAAAGTAGGAGATAAGTGACACTTTTTAGAGAGTGGAAGGCCTGCCTATTAAAACCAGAAAGTCCAGAAGCAAAGAGTGGACAAACACACCTGCAAATACAAGTTCTCTATTGTCCCACCGGGACACACAAGTGGCTTCTGGGAAACGTCTTCATCGGTACTCAATGACTCAACACGATCCATAGCGGGATTCTACACGTCACGCATTGAAGGGCCCCACGTCATAAAGCGGACTCGAGCCGGTGACCTCGTGTTAATCGGAACCGCGACCACCCACCTGCCGAGAAGCGGAACCGAGTCAGATTCGACCTTTTGTTCGAACGACGCTGTTCCCGCTCGCTGTTTATCTCGGCTTTGTTCGGTTATTCGTCCCAAAACCGAAACGTTCACTTTGACAAAATACGCGCGCGCGGTCCGGCGCGTTTTTAAAAATCACAGGGCAGTGAGAGACAGGTGCGTTTAGATTAACTCGATGACGTCACTGCAGGGCAGTGAAGCCAACACCGCACTTAGTGTGGACACGAGAGCCAAACATGCACCTGTGGCGCGATCCCATGTCGTTACGGCGCCATAATTCTACGTGAACAAAAGGCACAAACATGCAAAACGCTCCCGTATGGCTGCAGGTAGTATCTCCCAACATGCAAACGTCGCGTGCCGGCTCCACGAGAGGAACTGGCTCTGCACACGGCGTCATGCCGCCTGCGATGCAAAGCAGGGGGCCGAGGTGCCATCTTTACATGCGTTGACTCTAATTGCACTCACCCGCATGATGTGGGAGTCCTTCTTATGGCTGACACGGAGCACGGAGTCAACACTGCCCTCCCTCCCTGGACAGAGGAGGGGTCTGAGGCTCCCGGATGTCCTTCGTCCTCTTCCTCTCACCTTTGTCCACACTGTCGTCCCCCTGGCTTTGACTGCAAAAACTGTGTTTACGACGTCTCTCTGTCGCTCCCTTGCTGTCCTTACCGTGTTCTTTCTACAGCAGAGCAGCTAAATCCAACCTGTCCCTCTGCGTTAAAGAGTGCTGGTTCGTGTCTCGGTGCTTTGCGCAGGCAAAGAGACTTTTAGAATCCCCGAGCCTGGCTGACAAAACAGAAGTATTTCAGGTAACCTGAAACCTCCTCTCTGTCTCTGTCACTATCTCTCCTCCCACTGCAAACCTTTAAGCCCTCTGGATATAAAGCACACCATGTCTCTTGTTTTTTGTTTCGCTTTTGTGTTCGTTCACTCCCCCGGTCTCTTCCAGTGCCATTTGCCTCTCAAAGTGTTACCCAAACACACAGCCTGCTGCAAATACAAACGTATGGAAAAACAAAGACGTATCACAGTGTTCCACACTTGGAAAAAACAAAGACGTAGCACAGTGTTCCACCTTGAAAACTCAGACACAACACGCAGTCAACCGCGCTTTGCTGTTGTCCGGTAACGTGCCTTTAGGCCGAGGCGTGGTTCTCTTGTCTGTGTTGTTTTGACGGTCTAAACAAGTCTGTTGGTATCAGTCAGGAGTTCCTGACATCACAGCGTGACTCATGCCGTTGCCACGTCTCACAGTGTGAACAGATCGCTGATATGACAACCCCTGACCCGCACGAGCCACGCTGGCCGCATGCAAGGCTAGCAGGAAGGACTAGGTCTCAAAAGTGTTGCTGCAGGTCATCAGCAGGAGAACATGAACGTCTGTCCACAATGTAAAAGTCAATCTGTTCAGTTTCTGTTAACGCTAAACCAATATTTCAAATTTAAAAAGATGTCTTCTGGGAACCACAATGTACATTTCATGGCAATCTATTAAAAGTTGCGGATGTATTTCAGTCTTTGCCGGACAAAAATTTTAAAGTTAGTTAAAAAATGGATTTGAACATGTCGAAAAATGATTGGAATGTGGCCAAAGATGCAGCACGCCAGAAGAGATGCAGCGGCACGTTTCTATACTGTATGCGACTGGAGCGACGATTGGGAGTGTGAGAAAGAAATGAGGCTGACTCAGCAGAAAGGGGCCACTATGAGAAACAGAAGCTGACTGTGTACCTGCGGAAGTATTAATGCCATGAACATTAGAGCTGACCTCCGACCTGTCCTCACTCATAAAACTCAGACTCAGAATATAAGCATGCAGAAACAGCTAGAGGAGTGGGTGTATCCGTGGTTGTAGGTAAATACAGACAATACAATTCCTCTTTCAGTCAATAACCTTGGTTAATCCTTGTTGATGTACTACTTGCCAAGACGTTTAGGGACTCCGACCTGCTATTGAATCTGGACCATTAACCTCCTTTTGTGTGTCTGTCCGTCTGCAACGAGTTAAGGTCAATGAAGTGTGATACCAGTAAAATGATGGGCCCCAATAGAATCACCCGTATGTACGGTACATTTCCCCTTTTCCATTCCCTCTAACATGGCACATTTCCCACAGAGTTTACATCGCAAATCAAATTAGTATTACCCAGTAAAAATGTTCCGACATGATTAGACAATGGCCGACAAGATCATTACTCATTGTTTTAAAGAAGAACATGGGAGCAGTTCATGGATCTAATAAATCAATCGTGCACCCTTGTTCAACTCTAGGCTTGTTTTGTGCATCTGAGAAAAGCTGCTTCATTTAGCCCGTGATCACATCAGCTCTGACAGCGCAACAGCCAAACACACAATCCATATCAGCCTCATGAAGTATATTATTTCTCCATTACGGTGGGAGCTGAGTTATCGTTCTTTTTCAAACTGAAGGCTCCATGGCAATAAACTGCTGAAGAGTTTATAGGCCGGATAGATAACTTATTAACAGATCGAGCTCTGGGATTGTTCTTCTCACACTATCATTTTGATGCGCTAACTAAAATGAATAAGTTAAAAATCATTCTATTGTATCACTTATTCTCTACGGAAAATGTTTGATTTAAATTCTCATTGACTTGAAGTTTGCCAGCAGATGTAAATTCTCTGCAATCTTCTCAGAAACGTTAAACAGCGAGCTTTGGAAACATTAATTTAAAGCATTTAATTCAATTTCAAGGCCAACTTTGAAGAAAGCAAAAACATCCTAAACACAGGAAAACACTGCAGTCCAAATACAAAATAAATCTTTTTTGAGCAAAACATAAGTCGTACTGCTAAAGAAAATCAGTTTAAATCAGGATCTAGTTTCCTTGAAAGCATTACACCAGCATTTAAACAAACAGCTCCTACTCAAACATGATGCAGTTCATTTATTCAATCCTCCTGCAGAATGATTTTGTTTCTGTCGAAATGCATCGTCATCCTTTTAGTGAGTTGACAGTTAAGGTTTAAGAAAACCCCCCGTGACTACACACCGAGACGTCGTCCCCCACTCGGCTCTTGCTCACCTGTGAAGCAGCTGTCACTCTGTCAATCCCTGTCAGAAAAGGATCTGAAGACACCGACACTGAAGAACTCTGGATGTCTAAAGATTTTGCATTTTACTCAGAGGATTTTCTCGACTGACCTTTATTGCTTGTAGAGAGAATTCCTTCTGAGTTCCTGCATCTGATCTCTCTGTCCTCCACTTTTAAAGCAAACAGTTCTCTCTCTCTTGCTCCCCCTCTCACACAGAAGAATACCTCCTCACTCCCTCCGTCCACACACACACACACACAACCTCAATTTACCATCAAAGCCATTATATCTCAAGGTACCCAAAACCTCCTTTGTACACACAGGTGTGCATTTTGTGTAACATGATATTAAGATTAGGAAATGTTAGCGGAAGGAAAACTTGAAAAAATAGACTTGGTTAATAATTGAACTTTCTCACTTCCCAGGACTCTGAACCAAGTATTTTTGTGGCTTTCAGGTCTGTGAGAAGGGATCTTGTTTCAAAACTGTATGTGTTTTTAGAGTAATTAGAGCAATGGAAAATGGAAAATAGAGCGAAAATAAGTGAGAAGAAAGAAAATGGGTGAATTGAGTGTCTAAAGAAAGACATGAAAGCTCCAGCAAGGATATATGTGATAATACTAAATGCCTGCCCCAAACTGTACAGTCTCTAAATATTATAAAAAAAATTGTTGTAAAGTCCTGTCAAAATCAACACAATTGCTGTGATCAAAGTCTGGTGTCACTGCCCTTAGACAAATGACTTTTTTTCAATAGTGTCATTGTGTCAATTTCCCATCAGGAAAATTATGAGGAAGTATTTTTGTTGTTTGCTGGGAAATATCAAATTACTCATGCAACTAAAGTAGACCACAGCCGAATATCCCACAAGGCATTGCAGTTCAAACAAAGGATAACCGGTAAAAGCCTAGAGACATGAACATTTTTTAAAAAAGGGGATTGGCCAATGTGTGTTCAGCCTGAAATATAACATCTACACAGAAACATGAAGGATTAAAAACAAGAAACATCAGGATATCAGAGGATATTTACTCACTTATTCATCAAATATTTATTTTTAGTATAAAATAAATACACACAATTGAAGATCATATTTTATGATGTTGTCCTGGTGGCGTGACGTATGGCAGCAAAGTGGTGTACCATTCATATTCACACCATTTCAGGGTTTATGGCCTCGGGGATTGTGTCGAAAACCTTTTTGCAACAGACTCAGCTCTGCCACTCAGTCAGTCCGCCATTCTTGGTAAATATTTTCTCTCACCTGACCTTGCAAGGTGCAACCCACTCCACTGTGACTTACCCCCTCGCCCAGCGCAGCAGGCACACGCAAAGACAGCACAGAATCCTTCTGAAACTGTGCTCCCCCCTGCCAGTGAGTCGACGGAGTCGTCTACGTGCTGCTAATTTGACAATTTGTGAGTACCAACAACAGCCTTGTATGCTGCTCAGCTTCATCGTCACATGTTTGTGTTCAGAACCGTTGATCTGTAGGAGTGGCTTTAGAGGGAGGCCCGAGGGGATCGGCTTTTACAAAAATGAAATGCGCTTGAATAGCACGATGGTCCGATTTTGGAAATTAAGCAGATCACAACTCGCTAACTGAAGTTTTGCTTGTCGTTAAAAAACAAACCGAGCTGCTTGTGATACTTTTAAACCATAAGATCTTCATAGTTTCGTTCATCAGGTAAGGGTATGTCTATTGCGTCAGGGTATGCCTACAGGCTCAGGGTATGCCTATAGGCTCAGGGTATGCCTACAGGGTCAGGGTATGTCTATAGGCTCAGGGTATGCCTATAGGCTCAGGGTATGCCTATAGGGTCAGGGTATGTCTATAGGGTTATGCCTGGTATTCTCAGAGAGAGTTTTGCTGGCTTTGTCATCGCCCCGCAGGCCCGTTGGGAGTTAATAGACGACTTGGAACGGATTGTCTAACCGGTTAAGTTAATGTTTAGCGGTATGACTGTTGTTTGGGAGTTACGGTTACGGCCCGCAGAAGCTTGTATACTGTACACTAATAAATCAAAACAAGCACGACGGTGTCTCGTAAATGTGCTCAGCAAGGGCTGCGAGGGACAGAATTATAAAGTCTGAATGTGAAATCCATAATCCTTTTCTTCCAAATTAAAATGAAAATAACACATTCTTGAATGAAGATAGGAAAGTCCTCCATATGTTAATTCTAACATGTAAATGTGCTTAATGAAAAGGTATTTTGTCATAATCAAAACAATTCTTAAACTATAGATTTTCAACAATTACAAAGAGGTGTAGTAACTCAGTTATCCAGCAGGAGTCCTCAAGCACCGTCTAATCCAGGTGCCATCCTTGGCGATCTGTTACTGATTTGTTAAGGAGGGAAAAATGAGAGGCGAGTGGCAGAGGTGTGAGAACCTGAGAGACCAAGAAAAAGCCTCATCGTGTTGTTGATTTGGTTGCAAAATAGATATCTCAAGTTTAAGTCTCAAGCTGGATCTCAGTCAAGCTTGTAAAAAGTTGTTGCATCGCACAGTATCAAATAATCCATCCATCCATCCATCCATCCATCCATCATCAAACTGCTTATCCTGCACACAGGGTCGCGGGGGGGCTGGAGTCCATCCCAGCCAACTTCGGGCGATAGACACGGTACACCCTGGATTGGTCGCCAGCCAATCGCAGGGCTAACACAGAGACACACAACCATCCACACTCACATTCACACATCATCAAATAATCCCAATGTCAAATTTCAAGCATGGGATTCTAAGCATAAATGTCGATGGCAGAGCAGCAGCCCGGCAGATAGAACCCTTTTCAACACATGCCAAAGAAGCAGGGTGGAAGAGAGGCAGGATAAAGAAAGAAGATGGACCGGTTTGTAAGAATGACTGGTATGGGGACATGGACAGGCAGACGTAAGCTAAAGACCAGGCACGAGAGTATACTCTGCCTCTGATCTTCAGTCAAGACTAGTGATTTAACAAGGCGCATGTAAATTAATTGAGTTGAACACGTAACGGACAGAGAAGGGAGGAGAAGACATACAAGAAATAACTTTGGTCATCCCAGCTGCTCGACTATGGGGAACGCTGGTAAGAGTCTCACTCATGTTGACAGTAACTGTGAAGCAACAAAAGACTTCTTTACGTAGTGATCCAGCTGGACTTTTCCATTTTTACTTTTACAACACTGCTGCCCTTTAAACAGAGCTAAATATACGGGGCTGCTTTGGAGTCATTGTCTTTTAAGGTTTGGTTCACACATCACATGTTTCCTTTTTAATGTGTAAGCTGTAACTTATGTTGAAAGTGTCTTTTAAACACGCACATGATTTACATATATATTATTGTATACTATACACTGCATGTATATATAATCTTGCTTGAATGTTGCTAGTGAAGAGTTCTCCATCCGATACTGCTGAATAATGGACCAGAAGTCTTCGTTGTTTACATCAAGTACCAGCTGTTTTTTTGTGTCCCTTAAAGTCCTTCAGAACTCCTTATTCCTCTCATACTTTGAGAGGCGAATGAAGGCAGATGCAAGAAAACCGATTTCCAAATCTAATTTCATCAAATTGAATATTCACTCACAACGAACATTTATTGATCCAATTAAGGAATATAACCTTATAACACCTCAAAAATCATTTTTGCCCCTCGGTTGGTCTCTACATTGTTCTCTCTGTGTTAAATGTATGACTATAATCTAATTACCTCTTTGTATTTGAAGGGAGCGGCGTGAACTCGACGGCAGTCGGTGTTGTTGTTGGCTTTGGGGTTTTGGCTATTCTCTTCTCCATTGGTATTTTTCAATACTGGGGAAAGTATAAATGCAAAAAATGCTGCAAGAAAAAGGGTGAGAAGAATTTCAGTAATTCAGTTTTTTCCTCCAGAGTTATTGAGCCACAGGGATGTGTATGGTTTTACGTGCCCAGGAATTGAATTGAATTGAATTGTGACCATTTTTCATACAGTAGCAACTACTTTCTATAATATAGTTGGCAGAATGTGAGGACTATAAATACACGTGTGGTAATCGTTCATATATTTTTACACTATGAGCACTTGATACAATTGACAAAACCAAAATGATCTGGATAGTTATGTTATTACCCTCTAAAATACATTCACTTTGTAAAACTACGGTTGATTGGTTGCTGAACAACATCAGCCACAATGTAGAACATGATGAATCTCTCATACTATTTTCACACTAAAATGCACATCTACTCCATCTTCTCTTTCTCTACAGAGCCATCGCTGAAAGACAAAGTGCTCAAGTAAGAGGATTTTTTCTCACGGATCATTTAAATTCAAGCTGCATTTACTTGCGTATATATATATATATATATATATATATGTTTCATAGTTGATCTCTCTGTCTACAGCAAAGTTGGCTTAAAGAAGTCTCCTCCCCCCTTCTCCATCAGCAGCGTCACAAAGTGACGGCTGACTTGGTGGCAGTTGATGGTGGAAACCGCCACCGCGACGGAACCCCTCGTCTGTCACATACCTACGCATGGCTTCTTTTTAAAAGTCTGTTATCCAACATGTCAGTGGCCCACTTGTAGTTTTGGTCTTTATCCTGAAAACAAAGTGCTCACTTTGAGACTGAAAGCATTGCATGCTACTGTGTGTGCAACAATGTACTCTTGTCTAATGTGTAAAATAATGATTACAAATCATGTGGAAGGAACATAAATATATATCTATATAACTGTGTGCGTCTCACATTTTGTGGCTTGTTGTAAGCACACACACACACACACACACACACACACACACACACACACACACACACACACACACACCCACGACAGAGAAACAAAAGCCTGCTGCTCGAGATGAGAAGAACTGTTGAGGCGAAGGCAAGCTAGATTAAGCAGCAGCTTAACCACAGCAACAGGCACGCCGTTTTTCTTGTAAACTGCAAGTGACTTCCCTCTATCTGCTGCCTTCTTCATACTTTCTTTGGATGGTGGAATTATGCCTCATAGTTTTTCCTCTATTAAACTGTCTTTCTGTAATTCGTTGTTTTTCTTAAGAAAGGTCAACTTCTCTCAGTTAGTAGTTTGTGAATATGATTAGAATGATTTCAGACCACTTCAGGCTTCCTTCTCTGCACATACACACAAATGGCAGATGAGTCTGTGAGTCAACTATGTTGGACGTTAAAGGTAGGTTGTTTCATACCAAAGCAAATTCAACAGTTGAGTCTGTCTCACTTAGTCGTGAAAAGGTGTTAAAAGGAGATGAGAAAACCCACCAGCCTGCCTGTGTAATATAAGCACTTCCTGTTGATCAGTTAAGAATCACCTCAAAACTTCCTTTATCATTGGGGACATTTTTCACATTTTGGTCACACATTTTGAATAGATTACCAGATACTGTTTCCATTGTTCAACTATCTGCAGCTCTACTGTTTAGTACCCCCCCCCCCCCCCCCCCCACAAAAAAAATATCACGTGACTGTATTCATGAACTGCATGAACTTTCAGAGCAACTGGTAGTCACACATCATTGGACATTTATAAAGTGCTTTGTGGTGAAGTAATGGCCTCACAATAGCATGTACGGAGGAATTTGTCCAGACAGTCAAATTTAAATACTGTTGTGTGTATATACCACTAAGTAGTATTACTACTCGCAGAACTGTTTTGGTGATAATTATTATTCCTTTGTTCTAAATGTATTATGAATTTGTGGACCTCTAAAGTAGGAGTGGTTAAGTTTGTGAGCGCATTGTTGCAGCCTGTCACTGCCTACAAATCTAAAGGTTAGATTAGAGCTATATTTTTTAATCAAGTTACAACATTAACACAATACTAGTAATAATCACATTATTCTAGCATTGGAGAACTGGTAGTTCTGCAAGTTAAAACAGAGAGAGTATTTCTTGAAGGCCTCCTAAGAGCAACCAAGCTTGAAGTGGTAAGATGAGATAGAAGATGAACTGTGATCTACAGTTTGACTTTGCAGTTTAAAGATGAATTTGTTTGTCAACTTTTAGGCTTAGCCAAAGGTTTTCTCACTTTTGTGATCTCCCCACCACTGCCAGGGATCTGCTTCATCAAGAGTGACATTTCAGCAGCATTTCAACAGCATTTCAACAGCGCTGTTGAAGATGTATTTTACTGAGATACATGTTGGGTGAACTTCAGCGCCGCAGACAATACTCACTCTATTCAATGTGAAGCAGGACTTTTTGGATCTGAGTCAGAGACTGAGGAAGTCTTCTTGATATAGAAGCTTTGAAAACCACCGTTCTCGTTCCTGTTCACAGAATTTGTATATGGAGATTCCACAAAACAAGAAGTACAGCTGCTGAGTTGTTTACCCCCCCCAGTGAGTTTCACTTTGTTGAACGTATGACTTTCTGAGGACATTCCACTTTATTTTTATGATGTACGAGTCACATTCAGACTCATACACAATGAATACCCAATAACCAATTCATCAGGGAAATGTCTAAATAAATAATGGTATTAGGCTACTTAAGCTACACGGTACACTGTATGAATGTCAGTGGCGTCACATCTGTGACAAAAACATCCCGTACCCAAGCCATGTTCTCTCCTCTGTTTCACACCCTAAATGACACTTTGGCTGGTCGTTTTAACGAATATTTGGATAGGGGTAAAAATAAAGAATACTTTTCAGTAACTTTGCATTGTAGCGTAGGTGAGAGCAGGGAAATCACAAAAATGTCCAAGCACTGTTTCTCAGCATCGCTCCCCACGCCTGTTTCACTTCCGCCATATGGTGGTTGAGTGGTTGAGTAAATATACAGAGTTTAATATGGGTGAATAAGGTCTGATGTTCTCTAGTATGAAAGTAAATCTCAAGCCCTAAACGCTCCAGAGACCTCAACCAATGTGAGACCGCACAGCTGTTAGCAGCTGCACGGTCTCACATTCGTTTACTTCCTCCTTTCTATAACTGCCATGGGCATGTTTCTCCTCACAGTTTTCTTCTTGTTACTTCAAATTCTCATTCCTCTCGGACAAAATACTGACCAATGCTTCCATTTTATGAATCAAAATATTTATTTGAATGATTGCACAGGGGAGGAAAAGTAAGTGAATGTCATAAATAGCGTTGTTGCATTCCACAGCACGTCAGTCTGTCATGAGCTGCACGTCACAGAGGGAGAGAGGCAGGTTGTTCATGTTGAAATCCTGCCCTTTTTCCTCCAGGGGCAGTGGTGATAGAGCCGTAAGCAAAGGGAAAATCTCCCCCATTTGAATAAAAGCTGTTTCAAAGTCCTCCACCACAACAGTGTCCATTTGTGTATTTTTAGGATAAGTTGAAAATGTCCTTCCCCTTCTGTAAGGATCCACAAAGTCACATTTGCCGCTCAGTATTCCATTTTCCATGCACGCGGCCCTGTAGCCTTTGATAAGTTCGGTTTCATGATGTCCCAGTTTGTGGCACCAAGTGCACTGTCCTGCTCCTGAACAAATACAGGACTGAAGCCCGGCCCGGTAACCTGTGACCACCTGGGCCAGGCCGGCGTCAGGGAGCCTCTGTTTGAACAGCTCCTCATCGTCACAGACGTGAATCTGCACGGCAGAGGGGCCGTGGCTGCGGTAATCACTGCCGGCAGCCTTTGGAGAGCCATCCAGATGGACGGACGAAGAATCCAGCTTGCAGCACAGCTCCAACCCACCGTAGTCCCTCTTCCTAACCGCGTCCCCATCGGTCCTCTGGTCCTTCAGAGGGTAGTCTGTCGGACAGCTGGTGGAGCTCTCCTGTTCTCCTAAGCTCCCGCAGCCACTGTCCTCTTGTCTCACTGGAGGATTTCTTCCGCTTATTGTAGCAGAATTGGGCTCCATGCTGAGGCCACTGTCCATGCTGGTCCTCATGTCCTCCTCTACGTCTTCCTCTTTCACAGTATCGTGCGTCGCTGGATCGCTGACACAGTCTTTCAATTCTGTTTTTAAGCTTGAGAGGAACCATCCTCTGTCTGTAACAACTTCCATATTCCCTTCGCCAACAGAGAGGGGAAGCCAGCCAATAACAGTCGATTTCTGGGGTGGGAAGAGAGAAGAAGGATGTTCTTGTGGTATTCATTGTTTCACAAAATTGTCTTTAGGAATTAAATCTTGGCATGGTTTATATGAAAAATGTGATGCAGGTAACACAACTTCGTCACAGTTTCAGGAGTAAAAGTTGTTTTTTAATGTACTTACCAACGAAGCAGGCGTTTTCTCTGGACGTCTCAGGTAACACAGGACAACGGTTGCCATGATAGCAATGACGGCCAGCACACACAGAAAAGATATGGATGCCACAGCAATTATGTACCATTCTGTAGCAAACAAAAACAGGGACAAGTTTAATAGTGGCAAGGATTTATCTAACAAAACTGTAGATTTAAACTTGTTACATATTATAACAAAATATTTCTTTCCCACAGGCTTTAAATTGCATTCTTACCTTGGTCTGGCAGCAGCAGGCACTGTTTAGGAGACAGACTACTAGTGGACGAAGCTCCAATGCCCTCTACTGTGATGCTGACACAGTACTCTCGTCCCCAGCTGAGAGAACTGAAAGACATAGTCGTCTGATCCTCCCCTGTGTCATCAGTCAGGTATGCTGTCGTGTTCTGAAGAATAAAAAAACTAATTACCAATGCGTTGTATTTAGAACACATTTTACAATATGGCCTGGGACAGTTTTAAGAGTGCTTTTATTAGCTGGAAGGGTGGCTGCTGCCTTACATTATTTCATACATTATACCTTTTTGTGTTGTCCCCTCTCCTCCAGGTATATGGTGTAGATGAGCCCAAAAGGAAAGAGTTCTTTCAGAATGGGTTTCCGGTGAACATACACCGTCAGAGTGCTGGACGTTGCCAACAGGGTGAAGGAGGGAGGCTGCAGTTTGCCTATAGGACCAACAAGAGAGAGGTAAGAAAAAACACATATAGAGAAAACCTTGGTACACTGAGGTCCAATCAAACTATTACTTACTTAAATTTGGGAGGAATGTATTGTGTGTCCACGGCGACTCGTCCTTTCCTGCAACCAGCTGAACTCTGACTTTGTATTTAGAGCGATAGTCATGTAGAAGGCCGCTAAGGTCACAGTAGGTCCTTTTTATCCCGGTGCAGCTGGTCACCTCGGTCCATTTACCACTGTACCTGCAGACAGAAAACACCTGTCACAAACTGGCAGCAGCTCATTATGATAAAAAGATTCATCAACGGTTGCTGTTTCTATATAAGAAAAAAAGTACAGAATTGAAGTTTGAATTGCAAAACAATAGGAAATGTGTGAACCAAGTTGACACTATGACTGAAATAAAAGTTAAACGTACTTTCCCATTTGTACATTGTACTTGGAGTTTGATGGGGCGCCTGCGGGAAGTTCCCAATGTACTATTACCTCCCCATCCCAAATATTCACGTACAGTTTGTCAGGTCGAGGGACGTCCAATCCTGCCATTGTAAATGAAAGAAATATCATGAGTATTACACACTGACTTACATTTCATTGGATAAAAAAACCTGGTCTATTAGATGGTCGAGAGAGGAGATATTTATGCGGTTTGGAGTCTGGATACTAAAATATTCAATCTTGGAAAATTTTCATTTTACATTTCCTGTGTCCTTCTTAATGGTGACCAAAATGTAAACGTAGGTCAGGAAAATACATTTCCCAGAATGTCTGTATTTTACTCATGTTTTTTTCTCATGACATCAACATGTAAAATGCATGTGAAATTCACAACAGTAAAACAGGAAAACCATAGTAAAAATAATGGAAATACAAAATATGTTTCACTTACCCGACACAAAATGTACGTAGACAATCAGGAAGAAAAGAAGCGGTGTCTTAATGCTCGTGTCCATGTCTGGTGTCTGGCGAGGTATTGTCATTCAATCATGATTCATGCAGTAGTCACCATAAAAGGTCCTTAATCCAACCGCCTGTGTAGCAACTCTGTCCATAGAAGCATATTTCCTCCACAGAGAGTCCGTATGACAGTTCACACTAACGTGAACGTGTTAAAGATGTATTCAGTCGGGAAGCAGCTCACTGATGTGTTCTCTGTTCATCCGTGGAAGGAATGTGACGTTTTTTTGCCTAATTATTTGAATAGATCTCCCAAAACATATATTCCGCTCTTGCTCAACCCCCCGCCCCCTCACATGATGCGCTTCCTGTTGTGAGTGTGTCAGTGACACTGCTGAAAGTTTCATCCCACACCAGATGTTTACCTTCCCCTTTCGCCTTTTTCTTTTCCCCTTTCCTCACTCTCTGTACCATTATGACTTTCAGTGTTGGGCTGTACAGGGCCTGACAAGAAAAGGGAAGTGTTTAGGGATTCCCCTTTCCCTTTTAATGATTGGAGCCATTTGGGTTTCTTTGGTCAGAGGGGCTTTCTGTTGCCTCTAAACGTTTTAGTTTCATAAAATGAAAAACCTATAATCGGCACATGTACAGAAGACACACATTGTCTTCATTCGCTTCTGTTTAGTGTGTGTGTGTGTTTGTGTACGTGATCACTTGTATTTGCTTCTTTAGGCAGCTTTGCAGGTGGTACATTTGTATGAATATTTGACAAAAAAGAAACATAAAAAGCTTTAAAACCATTACTTAATTTTCTTTATCTCTATCTACGGTATTCAAAAACCCCCCGTGACCATGGAACTTTTTTTTCATCGAACACCAGTACATCGGTTTAAGATTCTGAGTGTAGTTAGAGCATTATAAAACAATTTGAAAAGGAAATTAGTGACATAAAGGTTATTGCGAATAGATAAGTAAGACCATTTCGTATATTACCCAAAAATGGAATTCCACTGGTCACCACAATCATTTATCCAAGGACCATTGTCAGAGAAAAGAACCTTCATCTGGCAAACAAGGCCTAAAATGTTCACATACAGCTGCTCTATAAAACATCTGCAAGTACATGGTGGATTTTTAATCCCGTTGCACTAAAACTAAAGGGATGTTTAGATTTGGATCAACTATCTCACTTGTCTCTACTATTTGCATTACATTGTCAGTCTTTTTTCAGGTCTCTTGACCTGAGAGCAAACTCTTTCTGTTTGAATGCTGACATCTGTACATTTTTTTTAAAGGATTCTAATACTATTCTATGAATATGAACTTTAAATTCCGAGAAAGCACTTATCTATTTATTACAGCTAAAAATGCCCCTATGGTTTCTCACCTCCTTTTCACACGAGACTCATTGAGTTTTACTTCCTGGTAAAGGCAAACGCGCAACATCATGAATCTCTTTGCTAGCGTCACCTTTTGGTTTCTGTCCTTCAGAGGGACAGAGAAATGCTGAGTAAATAACTGAGTAACTGTGGAGGCCACTCAAATGTCACAGATCATCTGATGTTTTCTCGAAGGGGACTTCACAAGTCACTTGGCACATAAATGAGTGGGTTCATGCACACGGCCAGGCACCTGCGCACACATTTTGGGGGGCAAAACGAAAGGACACCCATCAGCAAAATGATTCAGGAAAATAAAAATATTAATGATAAAATAAAAACATTAAAAAAACACAGTAGGATATATTCCCCGTCTTTCTGCTTTTGGAGGCAAATTTTGTAAATGAGATAAATTAATGATACATAATAATCAAAAGTAACTTATATAATCTCTATAAAGCCTGTTTTTTTTACTGTTTTCTTTTTTACAGTTGAAGTATAAGCAGCATTACACTAATGATATACCACGACATATTGTGATGTAGCTCAACTCAAGACCTACCTTTCATTTCAATAATTGAATTAAATTAAACAAAACTAGCGAACTAATTTGTAGAACAGTAAAACTGCGTTTAAATTCTCTGCCTGCCTGTATCTCTCTCCGTCTCTCTCTTCATTAAACATGACAAACGTCAGTACAGCTGGACAAAGCTTTGAGACATTTTTTGCTTGTTTATTTTTAGGAAACGTGGAACCAGTTGCAAGTAATGTTTTCAGCAGCACTAAGGATGTGGTTAATTTACCACCAAACAATGTCGGAGGATTCCACGAACACCCCCATTACCTGTTTGTCTGATGCTGCAGCTGTTTGGCGCTCAGCACTGCACGAGCACTCAGCGGAGGAGGAGGAGGAGGAGAAGGAGAAGGATGGGGGAGGGAGGGAGGGAGGGAGAGGGGGGCGAGGGCCTGTGTGCGCCCGGAGCATGCGGGGCAAAATTCTCACAAGAACTCAAATAAATGCCGGTCAGATATCAAAACACATTTGTTTTGATATCTGACCGGGAATTGATGACAGAGAGAGTAATTTGTATTCTTAAATATTGATGAATGAAAAGAAAATTGGGCTCCAGCAGAAGGGGCGCTTTTCTCACCCGGGGCAGAAGGGCAGGTGCTTGAGCACCTCTAGGGGTCTATCTGTGCACATGCTGCACATGGCTACTGTTTCTAATGACAACCTCTAGTTGAGTTACATTGAACCATGTGATCTTGCAAAGTTTTATTATTTCAGCACGAATATTATAAAAGTAGGAAACTATCTGCTCGACATTCGTGAAAATAGAGAGATTTTTCTTTAATGTCGTAAAGTGTCTGAGCTGTGACAAAGGAAATGTGAGATTGAACATAGATTGAACAATTATGTGCTACAGAGGTCATTCGCCAGGTTCAAATCCGGGACATTGTGGTTGAGTGGATTGCGACTAGGTCACCTCAATGCCTTGTATCTGTGTTTATGTGTTATTTATTTATGTTTCGGGGGGAGGGGGGGAGGGGGTAGTTAAATGACAGCTCTTTCCTTTTCTCCAGCATTTCCTTATACATTGAATGACCTTATTGTGAAGTTTACAGGGAACTCACAATACTGCATTAAACTCAAATAATGTGGAGTTTAAATTGGATGGGAAAGCCAGTCCCGTTCTCTCTGTGTGGGGAAGAACACGTTTTGGTACGGGTCAGCTGGTGTCACCTGAGCCATAATGGAGCTCGCCACTGTGAAACAAGCTCCACCAAATCTCTCTGACTCCCACAAAACCGGTCGGGCAGGTGGGAATCTGGTGCGCTGATCACGCCCTGCTCTGCTAGGAAAGAATGACGGTCTGAGAGAAGGATGGTTGCAGAAAGTGGGAGGCGTCATGCAAAGGAGGTAGAGCTACCTGCTTAAATGAAGGTCAGTCGAGTGGAAAGGAGGCGGAAGAAGGAAATACAAAGGAGAGTAGCGGTGTTAATGTGGTACCATAATTCTCTATTCACTGCTTGTTGACTAAGTCGACGTCTGGATTTGACCAAGCTGCATCCACCTGGGATCACCTCACTCTCCAATCACTGCTGATCTGAGTCCGATGGCGAAGCGTGACCCGGTAGGTTCTCCCATTTACTTTCCCTGATAATTAAAAAGCTCCTTCCTCTTGCTACAGTTTGTTTATCTGGCTCTCTGTTAAAAATGATCTTTTTCAGTGCATTTATTTGTCTGCAAACTTGTGTTTGTAATTGCAGTTTTATTTGTTTGAATATCCCTGCAATGCAGCAGGGAGGATAGGATTTTAAATAACAACAGCATTCTTTCTTAAACACATGTACAAGACTTTTAAACTTGCTTGAAACTCTTTAATCCAAATAATCCTGTGGGATTTCATAAACCAATTCAATTATTTTATTTTTAGTTCATCCTAAAAAATATAAAAATGGTTGAGGTAATGTAGCTTTCATTGGGTATCAGCTTCTTTATTGCACCTTTTGCAAGTGTCAAGGATCTGGGGACAGAAGGTGGTGTGTTATGTTCGACCGATTGAAGAACTGCCTAAGACGAATTTTATTGGCTGATGATTTTAGTTTTATAAATACAAGCATGGAATAATAAGCAAATAATAAGCAAATATATTTAATTTGCCAGTTAGATGGTTATAAGGTTTTGTTGACAAACTCTTCTGTTAAGTGAAGCATACATATTTGTTTTGGTTGCATTTGTGCTCAGATCACTAAATGTTCTAAAGAAATGTACTGATTGAAATCACATGTCCCACAGACAAACATGAGGGGACACTTTATTTTCCGGTGTCATGTCTGCTATCTTTGTAACTTTGTAGTTTTGTAGTTTTAAATCCAAAATGTACGTTTCAAATGTGAAACCTCTAATTGTTTCAATATTTTTTCAATGTTTTACCATGTCAATGACAAATAGGAAAACCATGCACGATGATCTAATCACAGTGCTTGGCTGGGAAATTTGACAAACCGGCTCATTGACCTACTTCAACTCACTTAATAGAGGTGAGGGATTTTCAAACTGAGCCGATTTACATTTTATAGCCAGTTGATCCATAGCTCGTGTCACCTCAATAGATAAATCCCTTTCTTTATGAAGGTGTAGCCACAGTAATGAACGAAGAAAGGTGCCTACAGCTTATTCTATGTTTTGTATCATTGTCATTGGTTTTGAGAAACTATCACATAAGGCTTTTGCTGCATTAGAGGTGAGATTAATGCTTGAACCTTCTCAAATCCAGACAAGTGGGAGTGTTTACAATAACAGTAACTGATCATGTGAAACCTCCACTATGCTTTCAAGCTCCTAACTGTATTAAGACATTATTGTTTAACCTAATGCAGGTCATATGAACCTGTGATAACCTGTTTGGGATAACAGAAGAGACGCTAATGACTCACAATAAACTTCCTTGTACTGTAACTTTCCCAAAAATGAATGTGTATCAAGGCCACATTATGGATACACATGTTGAGTCATGGCGTTATCCATTCACTAACCTTCCGCAGTTGCATTCCAAGTACACAAACAGCTGGGCACTATAATGAGGGAATTTTGCGAGTGTACAGTTGAATGTATTATCTCAATGAAAAATGAAAAATGAAGAAAACGTGTGACATTTTAAATACATGCGTCTTAGTTTAAACATAGAGCTAGAATCAGCAGTTGGTTGGATTAGTTTACCACAAATGTGATAAAATAACCAAATCCAGCATCTCTAAAGCTAACTAATTAACACGTCACATTTTCTTGTTCAGACACAAACACCAACTTAATGTGTCGATCTCCTCTAAACAGATTTTTCACCCAGATATTTGTCCAGATGAATTATTGAGCTTTAAAAGTACGGGCGTGGAGATATTGCTAGCTTTGGACACAACTGCAAACAAATTTCTTAGTTTTCTGTTCTTGACACTGCTGCAGCTGGGAATCTAAAAGGGAGATTTTATGAACAGAAAAATGAGGAAATGGACTTTTAAAACGTGATCTTTCAGACACTGTTGCCAGGATACATCACATGCCGCGTCATCGTGGCTGTGGTGGTGAATTAAAACACATGCTTGACAATAGCGTTAGGATTGCACAATAGGCTGTGTGCTCAGTCCAGGAAAACAAATACATTCAAATGATAGTCTTTTTCCTATTTATTGTCTGTCTATCTACTGAAATTATTACACCTAAATATAGCGTAGCGTCTTGTTCCCAAGGGTAAAAGATGACCCGATGGACAAAGAGTGTTTTTTTAATCAGGGCTTTATTTTAAACATGATCTCTCGCTATCGTTATTTACTCTTTTGGTTGCCCTGTCTGATTTCCTCACAGAATGAGCCCCCTTCCTACTATTCTATTGAAGTGCAAACCCAGCCCCCCCTCAAGTCCTACGAAGAGGTGGTGTACGGCGTGGGTCCAGGCCTGACGCCGCCCGCCTATCCACAATACATCCCCCAGTATGGACCCCCTGCGGCTCCTGCCCAAGTCCAACTGTCCATACGTGAGTGGCATCCGCAGCTCGCTTTCCTCACAGCACAATGGATGCCGGTGTGGCAGCCAGACAAATGGAGACTGAGTCGTACCAAGAATTACTAATTATGTGTTTGTGTATTGTCTGACTCCAGCCCCCCAAAAGAAGAAGAGATGCTGCGATGCTGGTGCCCGGTGGTACGGAGGATCGGGCGGATTTTTAGTGGTGATCGCGTTGCTGGCACTGGCCGTCTGGCTTGGAGGTATAGTGTTTATCCAGAAACATCACTGGCCATTGTCCTTGGCAGTCATGCGCTAATGTACATCCTTCATGTAGCAACTGGGTGCAGTGTATCCATTAGTCACATTTCCTGTGCCCACACAGTGGATTTGTTTGTCTTTTTATAGTTTTCTTTATGATAATATGCTTACTTTAAAATTGTGTATGAAAAGATTAATTTGTTGCTTTTACATAATGCTATATTTCAATATAGAAAATAACATTATTTTAATATTTTAAAAATATTGGCAGTCTAAATTCTGTTACAATTGTGTTGTTGTGTAACAAATGTATTTTTAAAAACTGCAAATTTGATAACATTTCTATGCATTAATTAGTTAAAACAGTTATCAATATTAAACTGATGGTCATGATGAGAGAGAGAGTCGGGTAATTTATTAATTTAAGCTGAATGTTGCTGTTCGTATTTAAAGTTTACATTATTTTAGTCAATTGTGACAATATAAGCACACTCCACTTATTACTATCCCAAAAACAGTTCGTTATGGGACCCGGATGGCAGCAGTTGCAGCCTACAACAAACATCCCAGTGAGGACAGAGATCAGGTGCTTTTGCCAAAGTACGACACCTGCACCAACAACACTGTCGAATGTGATGGAATAAATGACTGCAAACTGGGCTCTGACGAAAAAAACTGTGGTGAGTAGGAACCTGAACACGTGCACACACACACACACACACACACGCACACACACACGCAAGTAAACCTCACCGAAACCAAACTTGCACAAAGAGATAAAGGGACAGCAAAAAGGAAATCCTCAAAATTAAAAATAAGGTCGCTCATTAATAACTTTGATGGTGTGGATAGTAGTCTGTGTATAGGCTTTGTATTTTGTATTACTATTAACAAGAATGTAGCTTAAATCTTCACTAATATAAATATTTGAGTTTTACTGTAATTGTTTGCAGTTGTAAAAATAGCAGCACACAGCAAAAAGTCTCCATGTTACTTTTGCAGCTTAACCCAGTGAAAATACACCTTCTGAGTTGTCCTTTTTCATTTGCTGTCCCCAGTGAGGTTTGGAGAGGACAACCGTCTGCAGGTCAGGACATCAGAAGATGGCCGCTTCCTACCAGTGTGTTTCAAAGACTGGGACGAGAGATACGCCGACCTGACCTGCGATCAACTGGGATTAAGAAAGTAAAGAATGATCACGCATAACACAGCTCTGATTTTGTCAATATAACCAAAAGTGTGGTAAACAGCACGGGTCAGTCCAGTAGATTTCCAAAATTCAACTCAGACTTCACTGAAGGACGGATTTTTCGATGCATTTCGCTGGAACCAATTTGGCTTCATGTGGGCTTCTGTCTCTAACCTGCAATTTACCCCTGAGATCCATCTCATTTCTCTCACCTGCAGCTCTATGTTTGGGGTTGAATTGATTCTACACAGGGTCCCCCTGGGGTGTATCAGTGTGACAGAAGCACAATGAGTTTCCAGGCTCAATCACGCATTGTTTTTGACGAAACACTTTCTCTGTGTAGGCGAGTTTATCTTTTCAGCTTTCTGAACTAATTTTCCTTTTATCTCCAGGTCCTATGCCACCAAAGCAATTAGGACACAGCCGTCCTCTGCTTTGGCAGTGAACAGCAGCTCATCTGCCCTGATCCAGAATCTGGTTAAAGTCAGGTAAACAATCTTCTGCATGGGGCTATCCTCGACCAAAACAATTCTGAGTAGAATTACACTACTGCTTTTTTAGAAATGACTAATCAATTAGTCATTTAGAGATCTGTAAAACTGTGCTTCCCCGAAAATAGTGTGAAAATGGATAGAAATGATTAATCAACCAAAGGAATCGAAAACGAAGAGACGGGCCCTAAGTACTCGACCTGCTTATGACTGGTCCGATATCTACAATATTCGTGGAAGTTGTTAAAAAAAATATTTTCCTTGTCGATACATTTTCCTTCTTTGTGCACCGATGATGTTTCCGTTGTTACGCAGCTCATCCTGTCCAGGCGATGAGACTGTCTCCCTGCAGTGTGTGGGTAAGCAGCGTCACATGTCACGTTCTCTGTCCATGTCTTACACACACAGTACAACTCTAACTGCAAATCCAGTTATTTGACCCCTCTAGTTATTCACTTGACATTACGTAGTATGTTTTTAATAAAATCTATGAAATCAGTACTACACGTCTTCTTTGAATCTTAAATCTGAATCAAACTGATAGACCTCAAAGTTGCAGTGACATGTTTGAACTTCAACAATGAGAAAAAAAATAACGAGACACCTCTTACAAAATATGGCAAATATCTAGTGTAGCATGAAAGCCACTTAAACCCGTCAACAACATTCCTCGAATCTGCTGTTCCTGTCAATGGTTTATTTCTGGCATTCCCTCAATCATTACTAGCCATCAGTGCTTTGTGTTGCATTGGAGGATATGAAACAAAAAACACAGCAGCCTGTTTTACTTGATAAATTCTTTCAAACATCACAATGACCATTTTGACAATTCACCTAAACCCAGTAAACATTCATCTAGAATTCTCTCTCCCCCTCATTTTAGTTATGTGTTAGCTGTTTCTTTGGTATTGTGCAGTATCTAACTTTGCCCTCTGTTCCCAGACTGCGGTCGACAGGCTTCTACCTCCAGGATTATTGGGGGAAACGTGGCCACGGTGGGAGACTGGCCTTGGCAGGTGTCACTGCGCTTCAGAGGTTCCCACACCTGCGGAGGAGTCCTGATCTCTCCTGACTTCGTGCTGACCGCTGCTCACTGCTTCCCAAGGTGATGAACTACATGAGAAAATCCGTTTCTTCATAGTTCCTACAACGTATTCTATGGATTCATGTGTGATTATTCGTTTCTCGATATCAGTGTTGTACGTCGTAATCACATATACATGTTTTAATTGTTTTAAAGAAGTATTCTATGCTGAGGGTTGAAGCAACATTTTCACAATAATTTGTGCTCATTACTTTCCATTAAAAATTCTCTTTCTGTGTTGTAGAAGCAACACTTTTGCCCTTTTGGCCAACAACTGGAAAGCCTATGTTGGAGTTGTGTCACTAAATGACGTACTCACATCCTACTCTGTTGAGAGAATCATTCTCAATGAGAACTATGACAGCAACACCAATGACCAGGACGTCGCTCTGCTCAAACTGGCATCTCAAGTTAATTACAACGGTTGGTTACATCTTTGTTTTATTAAAAACAATGCAAAGGCTTTCATAGCAGACGCTGCGCACAGAATGTTGTTGTAAGGTCAGAATCTGGTTAGTTCTCAGCTTCCAAATCTGATGCAGAGAGAGAACAGTCAAGGAATCCAACAATAGGTTTAATTGCGAGGGAATATGTGTGAAACAGTATGTGACCTTGTGGAGGATAGAATGTCAGCGTCTGCCCAGAGTCCACAGTAATACTTTTTGCCCAGAGCACTATGTTTGAGTGAGCGTTTGTGCATCGGTTTATAGTAATATCCTTTCAAGAACACACTGTTGCTGCTGTGTCAAATATTTATCTTTTTTTTCCAGATAAAATCCTGCCAGCTTGTCTGCCAGCCTACAACCAACACGTTGCCCCTGGAACCCAGTGCTGGACTTCAGGTTTTGGCACCACTGAGGCAGGATCAGGTACTTATAGAGTTGGGTTTACTGGAAATATAATATATTATACAACTCGGTTTATATATTAGATAACTTACTTGGGTACATCTGCATTTCTTAATAGTGTTTAGCCGTGTTTTACTATTACTTTATTTTCCATTCCACCGAAATTAAACATGCATGGCAATGTATTTGGAGTATTTTGGAGAGTACATCAATAAAGCTAAAAAAAAGGTTCAGGTAACTCTAAAAAATTACTTTCCTTACAAACACAGACCTGGTCAGCTTCATATGGAGTAGGGATAAGAGCACACATGCATGCTTTCTTAAAGAGCGAGAGGAGTCAGGCAGTGGTCTATTGCAGTGATCTACTTTCACCAGAAGGGCAAAAGAATGTAGGGAGCCCCTAAGGGAACATGGATGATTTATCAGAAATAAATTAATGGCTTCCCTATTGACACTTACACTGAGTGAATGAGTAATATCCACCTACAAATAAATGAATTAATGAACCAATTCATATTTGTATACCATAAACACTTTTTCAATCACTATTTCCGACATATTTCAGAGCCTTGCAATCTAAATGAATGAGCATTTTGTTTTCTCCAACGTAGGCATTGTCTCCAAGGAGCTGATGGAAGTGGCCGTGGACATCATTGACACAAAAGTGTGTAACAGTAGCAGTGTGTATGGAGGCGCCGTCACCGATCACATGCTCTGCGCCGGGGACCTGAAAGGAGGCAAAGACTCCTGCCAGGTGAGCAGCCAATCACGAGGGACATCGGATGAATATGCAGTGTGCTTTTAACATCCAGCTAACTTTTAGCGTAAAGCTAACTGTGCGTGAACGATGACAGGGTGACAGCGGTGGGCCTCTGGTGTGTCAGAATATGAACCGTTGGTATCTGCTGGGGATCACCAGCTGGGGATCTGGCTGTGGTAATGTAAACAAGCCTGGCGTTTACACCAGAGTCCACAGTGTCCTGCCTTGGATCTACAGCAACATGCAGGTAGGAACGACGGACACGTGCAAATCACTTGAACCCATTTGGATTACGGTTGCCGTTGTTCACCATCTACACACCTGTACCTGTGCCCCTTACAGAAAGAGCGACTATGATGCCCTTTTGTCCCCTGCTGGAGGTCTACCCCACCAACATGATGAATTGCATGACGTGAACAGTGTACCTCTGTCTTGCGTTCTGCATCATCTTCTGTCGTTCGGCTCATACGTGAATCTCCTTGCACCTGATTATTGATACACACCAATCGATGCGCTGACCCAGGCTGAGTCCAGCGTTCTTGATTATATTCTGCCTCTCGGTGTCATGAAGTATATACTTTTGTTTACTTTCTTTTTAAGCAAGACTTCCGCTACACTGTGATCTCCCGTTTGTTTGAAAATGAGACTCTTTAAACACGATTTATGATTGTTGCGGTGACCTTTTTTTCACCTGAGACACATCTCAGGGTTTTCTATCCAGACCTGTTGTCTCACATATTGAAGTAGAAAAAGACACTTTATATACACTTTGTGTGGAAGGAAGCAAGTGGGACCCTTGTCCCTCTCGCTGAGCTGCTACCTGCGTTCGTGCATCTCAACCTCCCCCTGTAATCACACTGTGAAGGTTCACAGAAATGATTCTCATGAGATGTATGTGTTCTCTGTATGTCACATTTATGTCCATTGCTGTTTCACTGATCACTGAGCATCACTCAAATAAAGATGAAGGAAGATTCTTGTTATGGAGTTAATCCATCAACATCTGTCAATCACACAATCAATGCTTGGGGTGTATGACGCTAAAGAGAGAGTGAGGGAGAGAGGGGGATAGAGAGAGAGAAAGAGAGAGGGGGGAACAGAGAGAGAGAGAGAGAGAGAGAGAGAGAGAGAGAGAGAGAGAGAGAGAGAGAGAGCGAAGCATCGAATAAGAAGTCACTCCCTTCAGGAGTCACATTGTTATCCATCATCTATTTTTCCAGGTCCAAGTCGACGTGAGCAGTGCACATATTGACAGATGATCATATTTGAAAACAGCCTTGTGACACAAGCTGTCTGATTTTTTGTTTTGTTTTAGCTTGGATAGAGGTGTGTTGACCTGGACCAACAAGCGGTAAGTTGATTTCTTAGTTCTCATTGCGATTCATCAGGTGCCACTAAAGACGACGCACATTTTAATGATAACGATGTTGAATAATGGAGCTGGTTTCGAGCACTTAGTCCGATGCAGATAAATCGTGTCATTTGTAGGTTGGGATTTGAAATGAATCGCCATCATCAGTCAATTTGCCATATTTAGGCGCACGTATTTGTTCCTACACGCCCATGGACGTGATCCGCGGGCTCCTCAGTTTCCCAGCTCCTTGTTTATCATGGAAAATAGAACGAGGGAGGGTCTGCGGCCACCGATCACTGTAACCTTGTTGCGTGGCCAAAAAACAAGCCACAAAAAGGAAGGTGGCCGATTGACTTTCTCTGATTGCCAGCCTCGTAACTGTCAATTAATAAAAAATAAAAAAATAAATAAAATATATATCGTGTGTTTTGCGCGGTGGCTCTGCCGGCTACAGATAGAAAATGAAAGGCTCATTGTTTTTCTCCGCTCCGTCGGGTGATCCACAGGTTGAACGACGCACCGGTGGATCAATACGCGCGGACGTCACCAATCGGGTGTTGAATTAAAGTGCCACTGTGACCATTCTCTTTTTTTCCATGACATGTAATGACGAGGATACAGCGCTGCCATGTTGAGTTTGTTGTTGTCGGAGCGGAACACAGAATTAAACGGGCGTCGAACAAAAAAAAACAAAAAACAAACGAGATTAATTTAACCACGCAACCGAGTGGAAACGTGTGAATTGTGAATTAAAAACTGTGTGCCACGCCCAAGGGTGTAACCGTTTAGACATTGGGGGGTCGACGGGGGGCACCCAGAGAGCCCCTGTGCGTTTCGCTTAACAAACGTTTCATAGGAGACATATATTTTACATATTGTCTGCTGTATATTTTTTGGGGGGGGGGGCAGATTGGAAGGATCCGTGGTTACGCCCTGCGCTCCGGTTCACGTGCAAACTCGCGCCAGCATTTCTCCATCGGTGCGAGAATATTTTCAGGTGCAGACTGTTACCATGGGGATTAGTGGACACTACGTAACGATGCACATTGTTGTCATGGTGATGCAAGGTCGTTATTGCGAAAGATGTCGGGGGGGAGGGACAGGTTTCACAAAGGTAATGCGGGTTACGTGGGTTGTGCGGTGTGACCTTGACAACTTTTCTCCATAAAGTCATTAAAGCAGCTCCATTTTAGATGTTCGTCTGTATCGCTGAACTTAACCTTGTCTGAGACACATTTCCTAACCTAGTAAGAGGTGAAAGGTTTTGTTGATATGTTGATTTCCGGTGCCACTTTTATTTTCTCATTTGCTTTTGGTTGTGTCATCTCGTCGCTCGGTCCCCTCTTTCTTCCTTTCCTGCATCACCTTTGCCTCGCCAGCTTTCCTTGACCTTCATTTTTAATGCTGTGTATTTCATACAGGCCATGCGACTGTCATGCAACAGGGTGCCTTTCTTCTGGCCCTTTGTCTGCCCTCGCCAGACACTTTCTGTCCCTCCGTGTTCCGTCTTCCATCCGGGCGTCTCTCAGCCGGCCTGTTGCCTGTCCATACATCACAGGAAGCAGCCTGAACATGGACAGTCACCCTGGCCGCCCATTTCTTGTTGTGCCTCTCGCAGACAAAGGGAGTGGGGGGGGGGGGGGGGGGGGGGGGGGCTGTGAAACTGCATATTTGCTCAACAATAGAGCAGTCAAAGGAAACTGGAGTGTCAACTGCTCAGGTGACATACCGATGGAGAGAAAGGCTGCTATTGGAAAGCAGCTCGAAACATTTGGCACTGCCCGTGGTGCCAAACACCATTATTGTTTACTGTGATCTCCTTATTGTCTTTATTTACTTTACGTCTTGACAAATATAAAACATAATAAGGAGAAGATAAAAAAAATCTGGTTATCGAAGATCAATACTGCAAATGTGGAACCGTTTTGGGTCAGTAGTGTCTAAGGGTTTGTGGTAGGTTTCAGCCACCTCAATTCCCCTCAGCCTTTCCAAGTGGCCTACTTTTTTTAAGGATGAGTAAGACACAAAGAGATAAAAATGTCCTAACAGAAATAGAAATGATTTAAAATTCAAATATAGCTAAACAGCTTATCCTTCACTTCACCACAGCGACCAATCTGCTCCAGTGCGCTGGGCTGCTCACGATGGTGCAAAGTGACCGATCTCATGCAAAACAACCCGGAAATATTAAAGGTCTTTTCAACCCTAATGGAGGCCAAAGGCCTTTGGTTTCTCTGCTGTGATGTTGTGCCACACTATATCACAACTGTCTTTGTTATCAGTCGGTTGCTTGATGACACAAATTAAATATACGATGCGCCGACATAGAAACCACAACTGGGGCGGATTGCTGTCCTGGTAACTCTGCTAATGACTAATAATGGAATCTTTTAAATGTCCTCTAGAACTAGAATTATCACTGAGACAGAGCCACATGCCGCGTAGGCGGCGAGGTGACGCTGCTAAACAAGAGGAGTAAAGCCCCCTGACTCTTGATACCTTGATACCTGAGAATTCTTTTTTTTTTCTCCACAGATTTGTCACTTAGTATAATTTGACTGTTGAGCTTGGACAGGCCTCATCAATACATTGCTGTCAAATCATGTTACCCATCTGCTTTTGCCTACATTGAACCATAACTCTCAATACTCCCTGCTAAGGCCGCTGTATACTTCAGCTTTAAGTGGGGAATTAGACCAATCATATTGCTTTATGCCTCAGAAAAAACATTAATGATGAATACGCAATTGCTCACCACTGTTTCCTTTGTTTATGTTGATCACAGTTTAGTTCCCACTCGCAGATATAATAGGGGAAATAGGGCACATTTTGTAGATAAGTTAGTCGAAATGGCTACTGCCTTACATTTGGGAGGAAACACAGTTGCATTTCCTAGCCTACATGGAAATAGGCCAAGGTTGTGTGTTATGTCCACAGGGAGGAGAGAGTCATCTCTGGCAGGAGAAGGAGCATGTTTGCAGGTTTTGGATATAGCCAGTACTGTCTCTTTTACATATATAATATTGAATGTGTGCCACTGTGCTGTGTCGTGTTGTTTTGAATTCAACATTTTGAGCATTTTTGAACATTTTTCCTGCACTTTGTCATTAGTCTTGTTGTCCTTTGTCTCATTGTTCCACTGTCCAATGTGATGCACTAACCGCCATGTCCAATTCCTTGGATGTCTAATGTCCTAATTTGGCAATAAATGTACCTGATTCCTGATTCCTGGGTAGTGAAGCTTACTAAAACAAACCTCTTGCGCCCTTTTTTTTCACCCCTCTTTCATTCCCTCTCGCCCTCCCTCATTATTACTCTATGTCAACAGTTGCCATGGAAACTATTTTGTTCTTCCTCTCCTCACTCTTGGTGTGTGTGGCTGGTAAGTCCCCCCCCTCCCCCCGCCCCAAACTCGCCCAAGCGCCCACAAACTGACCGACAAACACGCATGCTTGCACGTATCAGCAGCCCACAGGGAGGCGGTGACGTTACACGGAAGAGGCGCTCGCTGGGTGTGGGCTCGTAGCAAAAACATCAATTACTGCTTCGGGGCTTCGTGTGTGGGTTTACTGTGTCACTGACTGCGTGTGTGTCTGTGTGTGTGTGTGTGTGTGTGTGTGCGTGTGTGCGTGCGTGAGGTCTGCTGAAAGTGTATGATTACATTTTAAACACATACACGCGTGATGCAGTCACACAATGGAGGTAGACGATGTGATGCTCGAAGCGTAAGGTCAGACGGAGCAAAGATGTAGAGAAAGATAAAGCGTTGACGTATTTCTCACTAATAGTTTGCAAGTGAAAGTCATTTCTTCTTGTCCTTTCCACCTTTTCCTTCCAACTCTGTGACTCAAACGCTCACCTCTTTCCGCTGCCTCTCAGCTTTATCAGAGATCGTTGTGCAGGGTGAGTACACTTGATGTCATCTCTAACGGGGTCAAACACAGTTCGTTCAGTCACAGTGGTTTCCAGATTAAAATCGCTTCTTTATGGATTACTCCACTTCAGCAAACCGTCAGATGTATGGATTAAGCCCAGGAATGATTCTTTTATAGACTCAAAATTCATTGCTGAAGGAAACAGAGTAGTTGTTTTGAAGGAAAGAGAGACGATAAAGAAGCCGTGTTCGTACATCAAATATATGTATGAACTTGTAGTGTTAGGAATATAGGAATAGGATAGGAATCCCTTTTCAAACTTAATTGCCAACCAAGTATTGGAAAAATTAATAGTCATGTTGAGGTACATTGAGTTCAGGACGTTTACAACGTCAGTGACTTAGTTAATGATACAAAGCTGCAGCAGTCCACTCTTTTCCTTTAATCAATGTCCTTCACTCGTGAGAGGATGAAGCTTAAATGAACAATTTATATAATTTAATAATTTATATAATTTCATATTCTACCATACCACAATATTGCTCAGCTGGCTACACACGCAAGCTAACGGTCAATTGCGATATAATATTATGGCCGAGGTAAGCTACCCCCAAACCTCATGTTATCGGAAACAAAACTGCCTCCAACCTCAAGATGTGCCACCAAAAATAAGTCTTACATTAATTCTTTCATTTAATGTAAGACTTATTGTTGTCTTGTTGTTGTAGATGTTGTCAAACTACTCATAAAATGGAACATGGGATTAGTGAAATGTCAACAGAAAAAGTAATGTATGTTTTTTAAGTACATTACTAAAAAACTAAATATGTGGTTTCTATTAAATTTTTGCAGATGACAAGAAAACAGTTGAAGACCAATTTGTTTATGGTAAGTTTAGATAAATCTGTATTTTCTGAAACCACCGGCCAGTAGCTACACATACATGTACTTTTTGCAATGAATGGCACATTGATTTAAATTGTTTCTCAATCCGTCATCCACTTTGTGTGCAGACTATGAGAGCCTGCGGATTGGGGGATTAGTATTGGCCGTGGTGCTGTTCACACTGGGCATTCTTCTCATTCTTAGTAAGTCAACCTCTCTGTGTGGATGTCATTTTATTATGTGTGCATGCACTTTATTTTAAATTATTTCAATGTTATAACACAATTAAAGATAAGTATCAGTAATTGAGTGAATCGTTACATCCAAACTGTGTTATAATCCTGTCATCTTATTTTGTATAAATGATTCTATAATATAATGCAGAGTGCTTATAAATATCTATGTTTTTATCATTGGGTAAGAGTGAACCATTGTTAACAGTGATTACCCGATTTCTAGGTCGACGATGCCGCTGCAGTATCAACCAGAAGCCCGGGTACGTCAGAGTCCCTTTCTGACTGAGCAAAGAAACAAGAACAAGGCCTTGGTTTAGCATCATCTTTTTCAAACATGATTTGGTTACTATGACAACCTGTGGATCCTCTCTTCAGGGCCCCCAGAGACGAGGAGAAACCGGAGGAGAATCTGATCGTCCCCAAGGGTAAGATGCACATGTCAGCTCCTCTCCACCGCGACACAAACATCCATAATTGAGTTTCCCTTTAGGAGTGCCCGTTGCACAGGGGTGGAAGACGGGCATTTGCTCTGTGTGCGTGTGTCCGCACATGTTTACTGCACGTGTGTGTGCGTGTGTGTGTGTGTGTGTGTGTGTGTGAGAGAGAGAGAAAGAAACATACAATATCCGTAACTTCAAACGACTGCTGAGCTGCTTAGTTTAAATACACTTTATTTAGGTATAGACATCAACAAAGCAATTTAGATCTTAGATTTAGAGCTCAGAGGAAATATAGCTAATTTTCAATTTTGGAACTGTCCCTTTAATGGTATTTTCAAGCATGGGCTGTTTAAAAAACCCTCCTTGTTGGCCTATTTCTTCCCAGTTGTTATGTTTTTGAATGAAATAAACTTTCAAATGCAATGCAACACTTTTGAACCAATTGGTTCTGAGATTGCAATAGAATAGGATAATAGATTTGAATAGATGGAGGGAATTAAAACAATCCAAAAGTATTTGCATTAACTATTTAAAGTTAATTACTCTTAAATTATTTCATTATTTCAAATTAACAACATTTGGGAGAAAGACAAATAAGTATTCAGATGTTTTGCTCCTATAAATGCAGCAATAACACTGTAAATAAAAGCAGATTCTTTTTGAGTAAATGCACCTAGGGGCAAACAGTATGAAAGAAATCTTAAGTATTGTGTGCATTACCAACTCTTAGTTAGTAGCAGGTCCCCAGCCCTTTGAGTCATGGATGTTAGTGATCGACTGAAAGAGAAAAAGAAAGAAAAGCAATAAGAGAAATATTTGGGCAAGTTTCATTTTGCTTAAAAGCTCGTCCTCGACCTTTCAGCTGCAGCTGCTGAAAAAGAGACACCAGCAGAGAACTGAGGCGACTCCCCCGGACTGAGCTGCCGTCCAAAATGATGATGGGTGATTATTATAAGTGCTTGTATGGAGCTGTAAAAGGGGAGATACATGTTAATAGGGGTACTATGTGTTATTTATAAAAAGGTTGAGCCTCTGACACGAACCATTAGCTCATTGTGCGCCGTTGTGACCATGCCAGTCCCACAGTGCTCTCGTCTGTTCCTGTGCCTTTGCTGTGACTCTCACTCTGGTTCTTTGTCTTAGCCAGTAGCACCTTCAACACCAGATTGTCTTTGAATCCTGAAAAGAAGTTCTAACGTTCTGTGGTCTGCTGTTCTTCGTTTTGTATTTATATTTATTGCCTTTAGGTCTTAGAATATGTCATTGTATTTTGTTAATCGTCCTGGATAATGTTTATCACAACTGGCTTCTAACATTTATGAATATACTGTAAGCATGATACAGTATATAAATACAGGTAGCTTATAGAACATCTTGTTAAATATGCTTCATTTAGGTATGCCATTAAATGGTTTGTTTGTGTTCACACGTGGGTATAATGTGTGCATATCCTGTACATATGATTGTGTTTACATCACAAGTGCAAGTGTATCTCTACATATTAATGTGATCAGCCTTATCAAAGACAATCTCAACTGCCACAGTTCTCTGGCGGAGCACAGTAACGGTTTGCAGGTACCTGCGTGAGCTCCTCCGCTGCAGTGTTTGACCATCCACAGCGGAGAGAGCTCTCGCCTCAGCTGTCTCACTGCCTTCCTCTCCACACCTCTACTTCATCGCTCCGCCACCGGCTGCGTCAGGGTTACCTACTCGCCAGCAGACTATGATTAGTTCCCGTGCACACACTCGCTAGTGCAGCTGCAATTATACTAAGTCTGTGCAGCTTTCAGATTTTTCTTTTTTGGTTTGTGTATTAAATGTTCTGCTGAGGCTCTCTGGTGCCATTATGCTTTGAGTGGCCATATAGTATATAGCCCATTTCTGAGAAAGAGAGCAAATGCTTCCGACAGGCGTGATATGTGAAATCGACATTATGTGTGTGCAAGAATACAATAATAATGCGAGCTAAATCCTAGCGAGAGAACAAATGACCAATCTTTGTTGTGAAGTCTGAGTGTTTTAAAGGTAGCTGCTGTACACTTAAATGCTATGGTCATTTTACGCATGAGGCCTTGTTGTGTAGCCACCTGTTGTGCTATTGGCAGAAACAAATAAAAGTGTCTAAGAATTCAAAAGATGTGCATTTGTGTTCAATTAGATGAAGACCAGACTGTAGGAGTAACATTTTCTATTCAAATCTCCTGAGGGTCTCTATGCCTGAAAAACATCACTTCAAAATCAATCTAATGATTTTCTATCAGTGTCCGTCAAGATAATGAGCTGCTGCTTGGTGCTTTAACACTATATCTGATTCCAAAGGTTGGCTGATACGCTATTTATTGGCATCAGAGTACAAACTATGAGATTGTGTAAACATGAAAATGAGCGGTGAGACTGAAATATGGCTGTGGGCGTGGAGAGCCAGAGGTGAAGTGTGTGTGTGTGTGTGTGTGTGTGTGTGTGTGTGTGTGTGTATGTTGGAGGGTGGATCTGTTAGAAAGGGAGCACCTACTCCTGACACAGAGGACACCAACACACACCGTGGCGGAAGAAATACAGAGTCGTCGGCCGCTCATGTAAGTAAAAACTTCATTTCGAAATGAATAATGAATTCAAGTAGATTGTCATACAAATAAATCAGTTGTGTGCATCTTATCTTCTGTAAATTGCTAGAAAGATCATTACACTGTTAATGTCAAACAGATATTGTCATCCGCACAGTGCATGGTTTAACTTCCCATGTTTTCTCCGTTGTTTAATGATACAAAATATAAAAACACACAAGTTACAATTACTATTTGTTGTGGAAGTGGCTTGGCACGAACATTTCTCTGTTGTCATTGGTCTTGTTAATTGCAACTCATTGGACAAAAATATAGTAACATTGATGTATAACTGCATATTAGGGGTGGTGTGGTTATCCGCCCAAATCATTGCGTCTAATTTCTCCCGTATTATGTGGGTGTCATCACGGCTGCTTTTTCTTTACCCACCTGTAACCTCTATAAAACTGCGCAAGGTTGAAGGTTAATAGTTACTGGAGCTGTAATATATCAATGAGTAACTGTCCCGATATGCTCTTATGCGCAGTGGTGCCCAGAAAAGGCCCAGCCGCGTAATGAATGAAAGCACTGAGGTCCACCATTCACAGTGGCATGCTTCAACTCAAAGGAGACAGCAAGTGACAGTTCTAGTCTGTTAATCTGTGCAGGTTAATGATTATAGGTCAGGAGATGTAGATCAAACGAGAAGCTTGTGTATGTGTGTGTGTGTGCATGTAAAGGTTGCAGAGAGAAGTGGGGGTGTAACGAGGATCAATATCGGCATTAGCCTGTTAAAGTTCTTAGTGAAGAGCAACGCAATCACTTTGCTCTTAAATCTGTAGTGGGGTAAACCAGGGAGGCAATTTATCAGGACGCGTAGAGTTTCTAAGCTTTCAACTGCATCTCATTTGAAGTGAATAAGCCCGTTTAAACGAGCCTCCACAAGACTCAAATCTAATTTAAATGGAGGCACACTGAAACCAAATCCACACACACACACACACACACACACACACACACACACACACACACACACACACACACATCCCTCACCGCCAACAACAGATTTGAGATACCAAATTTGATGGTGAATACTTTTATTGTCATTATTTGAATCGCCCCGAGACCACCAGCTGCAACCGGCTGTCATCACTTGTCTTTTGTTAACTGTTGTTGTTGTTGCTGCATTATGTCCCCTCAGTTTTGGAAAAAGAAAATACAAACAGACCAGGCATCATGTCTCATCCAGGTACGTTACACCGCGCCTGAGCTGCTGCTTTTCTACAAACAAGCGAAAGAGCCACTTTAATATGACACTATATGAGTGACTTCTTCTGATTCAGAGTTGAGCAACAAACAAAAAAGTACCCGGGTAGAGCACAGTGGACTTATTACCTGTGAATGTTTAACCCTCTGGGTAACATTGGCATGCCGGAGTCCAGCAGCCTCACAGTGAAGCCTCACTTTCTCATTTTAGCATTTTGCTACAGCAAATGTTCACCAAATCAGCCGGTGCTTGTGGGCGTTAATAACAGATTACATTGCTTTAATGTGTTGGAACATTTGTGCTTCTAAAGCTGATTTGCACCCGACCTAAAACTACACTAAAACAGCTTGCTGTCTGTGTTAAAAAAAAAACACTGCAGGAAATGGACCAATAATGTATTTATACAGCGAGCCATTCACCTGGTAATGTGTTAGTATCACTACAAATTGGATCAATTTAATGATCAAGAGTTAGAAAAAGGATTTCAGAATATTTCTCTGCAGCGACTGTACGTTTCGGTTTAATTACTAAATGTTTACTGTGTTTCTTTACTGTGCAGAAATCGACTATGATGCAGACTTTGTATATGGTAAGTAACTACAACCTGTGGACAAAGTGTGTCTGAGTGAATAAAATTGTTTTAAATAAACGTTTTAAACTTCTGCCAGTGCTCTAAAAAGAGAAGAAATTGAAGGAACAAATGAAAAAGGTCCAAAGGAAAGCACAGGAAAGAGACAATGAAAGACGTGTGTTGACATTGTTCTACGTATCTGTGTAGACTACCACACACTTCGTGTCGCCGGTCTGGTCTTCGCCGGGGTCATTGTTTTCCTTTCCATCCTTCTGTTGGCAGGTAAGTCAACAGCTGAGCAACAGCCACAAACAGGAATTTGAAGAGTGACGGAAGACAAAACTGCGTATGACAGAGAATATGACCTTAGTTGTGTGTGTGTGTGTGTGTGTGTGTGTGTGTGTGTGTGTGTGTGTGTTGTGGGGCTTGAAATCATTCAGAATGTTGCTGGACAGACAAACATGCAACTAAACATATTTCCATTGAGTGATTTGAGGTAAACTGTATGTATTGATCCAATCCTACGACTATGTTTCAATCAGGATTTTTATCAGAGCAGCTTCGTTGAAAGAAAAGCTCGATAGTTGTGATCTTTGGGACAAAATAACCTCTTAATCTTGTTTCTAACTAAAGGCAACAAGATCACCAGCTGTGGCAAATCCAAGGTAAGGGAAATTAAATCCAGCTCTAAAGTGACACCTGTTGGCTATGGAAATAATTCAATTAAAATGATCATTTTAGGTTAAATGTGAGAATCTATTTTTAACAGTTGATATGAACTGAAAACTAAAACAAAAAATGATTAACAAATGAAATCCAAATTGCCTTGTGTATCTTCTCCAGCCCAAACCTGTTGAAGATGTTTAAACTGCACAGAACCAGCCAGGAACCAAGGAGAGTGCTGCACTGTGCCAAAATGCTGTTATGTGTGTAAGGACATGAGACTTTTGTACTAATAAAGTGTTCAATCTTGTCGTGTTTACTATGTTAGACATAATTACTGGACCATCTGGATTGGAAAATGCAAATGTACACTTAAGATAAATTAATTCATAAATATGCTCCCTTCCGTATTAACTATAACACTTTGACAGATTGACAGATTGACAGCTTCATTTTGGACATTTTCTCTAAAAAAAATAACATTAGCAACTCCAATCAGGTGACAAGTCAAATTACACTAAATAAAGCTTAAAATATAAAATGAGAACACAAGAATGTCAAAGTACATACTATATAATCATTATATGAAACCCAATATGCAATAAAAAATGTAACTGTAAATGTAAGATAGACATATATTGAATACAAATAGGAATACTTTTAAGTACAGATAACATAATATAGATACAAGAGGAACCACTCGTCTCAGAAATCCACCTTGTTGAAAGTTCTCACACGTTCCTTCCCTCAGATTTCAGTCACGTGTTAGGGGCTTCCCAAGGCCACAAGGGGACTTCTTCTTGTCTAAGCATTTAAGCAAATACTGCACCTAATTTTAGTAACTCTATTTCAGCGCTTCCTCTGCTAAAAGCGGATGTTATACGGCCCCTTTGACCTGTAGTCTCCACAACGCTCACTAGGTGGCGCCGATAAACCAACATGAGCACAGGAAGAAGCCCCGCGACTTCTCCTCCTCGGGCCGACGGGGAAGTGAACCCTGCTGGCCGAAGAGAGGGGAACCAAATGAGCCGAGATACTGTGGAAAACAAACCGGTAGGTGAAACGTGAGTTCAGTGCATCAGAGGTTTTACATTAAGACAACGGTGCGAGAAAGTTTGCGGCTAAAGATGACACCATAGATAAAAACAAAACTCAAAGGGCACCGTCACATGAGCTGCTGTAACTAAGCAGCTGGCCACCACATCAGATATTGTTGTTGCGTTTTTTGTCGTTGGCATAAAGGGCCCACGTGGAGGTGCGTTCACTACGTGAAACGGGACGTCCCGCGAGCCGAAGCCGAGCGGCGGCGGCGCCACATGGCAGCGCGTATTCCCGCCGCTGCTGCACACCTGACAAAGCGCATTAATCACACCGCCAGAAAACCGCACCTGATTAATTAGCCCTGAATAAATAAGTCGCTACGGGCAGAGACAGGAGCTGTCAGCCGGGTGAGTCCCAAGGCCCTCCTACCCCCCCCTCCCCCCCCACACACACACACTCACTCACTCCACTCTCACTCCACTCAGCCCCCTGAATCAGTGGGAAACATGAAGGACCAAGCTGTTATGAAAGTCAGCACATGAAGCCGCCAGCAGTGAAGAAGGCGGTTTTACCGGTCGGATCCCTCAGGGCTCAGGTCTCATCTGCTTTCCATAAGGGCTTCAGTTGGGAAGCCATTCATCACGCAGTTCACTGGCTGATAGCATCACACCGCCGCGAGAACTTTTTGGAGAACAACACGCAAACAAATGCGGGCTGTGGTGGTCAGCCACCGTTCCCATAAGCATCTCGGGTGGTATCTGCTGAGACCGAGGGAAACAAAGAGATCGAGACATTGGGTTTTTGTGGGATATGTCCTTTATCTCGGAATTCTTGCTGTATGTTTCAGTATAAACCTAACTTAATTACATTTGCTATATCATCTATATTCATTGCGACAATTCTGCACTAAACCGCCTGATTCTCAGCCTAAAGCTCATTGGATCCTCGTACTTGCATGTACATATTCAAAAGCTGGTCTGAATGTGTAGCTTAAAAAAATTTGAGGTAGTTTTAACTAACACTACTCAGACAGGAGTTTATTGTGTCTTTGTTTTGGACCCTTTGCCCGCAGTGATGTCCCATCTTTTGAATTGACTAATAGGAGAGATCTACACAAAATTATCATATGGAATATGCACAGAATATGCACAGAGTTGTCCTTCAAATGAATGTTCCCTCCGGCCGACCTCGGTCGCTGCGTGTTCACAAATCAGTTATAATCACCTGGTTTGTGACTCATCTTATGAATGAAGTTCATAAACTGAGGAATATAACACTTAAATAAGCCTTTCCTCAAATGGCAGCAATCACAACACCATTTTAATGTTTATTTCCATTAGTTTCGTTGCGTGTGCATCCTGGTAGTGTGCGAGCTTGTGTGTGGCTGTCTGTGAAACACGTTAAGCAGTAAGGTACAGGAGTGTTAACCCGTGGGAAAGTGAAGATAAGATCTGAGCACAGAGGGTCAAGGTGGAAAATCTGCCCCTTCAGCTAAATTTGACAACGGCCTCTCACAAGCTCTCTCGCATCAGTGTACTGTTCCCTTGATGTGATGTAACGGACCAGGAGTGAATAGATTTGCGTGTAAACGATAGTTGCTTTATGCTTATTTGTACAAGTTGTCCTAAAGCTCGCTACAGTTTAATGTAATATTTTACACGCAGAATATTACTAAATTATGTTGAGTATTTTTAAGACACTTGCATGAAGAGATCTGCTTGTTGTGTTGACAAGGATATGCACATTAATAACTGGAGTGTTGCATTAATCCAGCTATAACAAAGCAACCATGAGCGGATTCACCTGTTAGTGCTAACAGAGTTAGCCGGGCTGACTGGCTCCCCAACTGGTTTTGTAAATCCCGTCTTTTCAAGAAAAAAGCGAACTTTTGTTGGACATTTTTTTTCATTTCATTCAAGAGTTACTAAATACTCTAAAAGTATCAAGTTATATGTGTAACTCATTAAAAGTAGAAATATCTTGTAAGAGAGAAAGAATTCAATTTGGCAGGCTAGACTTTTGGCCTTTTTCATCCAGGGGCCGATCCTTTGATTTGGAGTCATCAGATAGTTTTCCCGAATTAAAATGTAAATATCAGTCCATGCAGTGAATTCAGTAAGTTGACAATGATAACATCTTTAATTGTGACCACTGGGTGTCACCAGATATCTCTGATCAATATCTCTACAAGGCACCGCCATATTCATCGAACTGCGTCTTCAAACACATTCCAATTTAAATCATCGATGTTAATCCTTTACCCAGCTGTTCAACTTTCACTCTGCTCGTCATGCTCGATGAACACGCGATCAAAGTCGGAAAGTGTGCTTGTGTGTCACCCACTACCGAGCGGGAGCGACGGGTCTCTCGGTTGGTCCCGCAGAGGACGCCTCCAGCGGCAGCCATCTTGGAAGTGGTGGTATCGCCCTGGCGCGGTACGTTTTTTTGTCTGCGGGCGCTCTGTCTGTTTTGGAATCTCACCCTCATCTCCAATTTCTTTTTCTTTCTCTTCTAGATGGGATCCTCTTCCTCCCCCCGTCTCCGTTGCCCCGCTGCTTCTCAGCCATGCAAATAGTCTCATTTGCCAACGTGGAAAAAAAAGTGGGGAGGAAAAAAACACAGAGGCAAACCTCCAGTTGAAGAAGGTGCCCCCCCCCCCCCAACCCCATCCCCCCTCCACCTCCCCACACGCCACCTCCGCCCCTCACCCCATCCTCTCGTTATCCTCCCCAGCTCATTTGAATAAATTAGCGCCCCTTGAAGTCTCATGTTCGTGTGTGTGTAGCAAAAATGCACATACTGTGGGGCGGTGGAGCAGCCTGGGCTTTGCGTGTCCTGCGCCTCGCCGTCCATGTAGACGCACGTTCGCGGACGCGCACACCCTTCCGAGTTGCTGATACACTCTCACACATCTGCCACAACAATCGCGCGTGCCTGGTTTAAAGGCAAACACACTCCGTTGCTCGGCCCCTTCCCGTTAATGCACTGCGGCACGGTGGCGTGTGATTCATATTGGCCTAATGCAGTGGCTCGTTCCCACGCTGGCATGCGGAGCTCGCCGGGCGGCCCCCACTGAGGGGAAGGAGTCCCGCAGCCCGTCGCTCGGCGTTGACTGCGTTTCCGATCTGTTGGCACTGCCTCGATGAGGTTCTGAAGGAACGCGACGGCTCCGTTTGATCCGTCATGCAGCAATTTGCCTGGTCCAACTCGTCCAGTCGCGATGCCCCAGCGTCGGCGCTACCCGTGCTGCTCACTGCCCTCGCCCATTTTGATCCCTGTGACCTTGCGTGAAGCAGTAGCACCACGAGCCCCCTTCCTGTAGTGATTTCTACGTCGTTGCTAGGGTCTCATTGGGCTGCCTTTGTGCATTAATAGTGGATACATTAGCGCTAATATGATCCTAGCATGTAGTCGGGCCCTGAGGGGGAGCTCTGATTGTCTGAGCAGTAACATTAACATCCACATTAAATTATCCGCCTCTTACTCTCTCTGTGTTTGCCCCTCACACCCCCCCCCCCCTCCCTTTGCTCTCTTTTCGTCTACTGCCACACTCACCTATTTTCAGAGAGTCACATAGCACCGCGGATCGTTTTAGTGGTGTGTGGCAGCTTGTCCTGGGTCCCATCCTCACAGACGGACGCTTTAGCTGTCTGGGAGCTGCTTGCCTTTTCTCTGGCCTTGCTGGCCCGGCTCAGCCTGTCAGGCTCCATGATGATCACGAGCTGACGTTACAGTACAACCTGTCTGGTGCTGTCAGGCTGACTCACATCTGCCCCTTAACCAGCTTGCCCCGCTGCCTTTTGATGTCTTGAGTGAGTCCTTCAAGTGTTACGATGCACTGCTGCAGGGTAGGACCTCTGTGTGTGAGGAGCTTGGTTCGAGTGTCATGGTGTTGGGTGCTGTTATCTGACCAGTTTGCCATTGGGAGAGGATACTTGAAGCTGATTATATTCCCTGAAAGTATCTAAACCAGAGGCTCACTCACCATACAGCACTCTGCATAGAGCTGAAAAGTGTTCATCTGTATATATATCTTTGAGCACATATCTCGATGTACAGTATTTGCCACAGAGGTGATTTTGTGCACACCACGTGCCCTCGTTGTACTGTGGTTTTTGTACGTGCAGGTTAGTGGGTCTGTTTGAAAGCGATATAGAGGGTGCGTGGGGGTGTGTGCATCCACCTGTTGCATAACAGGAGAGTGGAGGCAGAGTGCTGCCTTGCCTGCCACATCACAGCGGCTCTTCAGTGGGAGTGAGAGAGGCCACATCCTGTCTTTGCCTTGGCTGAAATCCACAATCAGGACTACATTTGGTTACGCAACTGTCAATTAGAAGGTGTTCGATGTCGTGTGAGTTGTGCTACGGACAACCATTAGAGATTTTGTGCTCGGTCTTAAATGGACGAACAACAATCATCTTTGCGTTGGTATTTATTGTGCGTTGATTATCTAGGATAGAGCTGACTGAGACAGCTTTAAGCATTGTAGGAATGTCTGAGGTCATGTGGGTCAGTATAAGTGAAATAGGAAAGTGATTTAGATCAATCAGTGGTATTGACACTCCATCTGGTGGGACATCCACTCTCACTGCGGCATATGAACAGACCCATATTATGATACATAACTTAATATATAAAACGGTTAACCCTTCAGTCTGGTGTTTATGTGCTAACGTGACTGCACATGTTGTTCTTTTCTAATGTTGTAGTTTGCAGTCAGACTAACTCACATATTCTTTAAGGATACATTAGTATGTATATGAATGTTTGGGTTTTTCTAAATGCTTAAAATAGGTGACAGTTAAAGGGTTAGGGTAAACGCTTTGGAACAGGGAATAATCTGGCCATCGAAGATGATTGATGAGTCAAATTTAATGAATTTATTGAATATTGATTACCGTATACACACAACTTTTACGTTAGGCTAATTGGTGATACGCCGCCTATTCTTTATGAATTGTCATGTATTGATTTAAGTTTGTGGGAACGGAGCGCAGCGCACGTTCACCTGAAGTTGAGGCTGCAGCTTGATGCTGCGCTTGTTCCCTGCACACTGCTTAATGCCCATGTGCTTTAACACTTTACAAGTGCACATTCTGTTTATTTGACTTTTATTATTTGTGCGCAAGGGTGCTTGGGTTATGACAACTGGTTTATGGAAATTCTGGAGTTTATTTGCATGATGAATGCGCACATGCGTTTTCCTCCACCAACGGTTCCTTTTGTTACTTCCACATATGAAAACAACATTTACATGACATGTACGGTGGTGCATTTAGTCTTTGGAACTCCGTTAAACTGTTGGATTAAAGCATATATCCAGCGCGCGTAATGCGGGAGGCAGCGTGCGGTCTTCCGTTTGGTTCATATCAGCTATCCATCACGGCGCTGCGTTAGGATGCCGGGGGTGGGGCGACAGCAGCCTGTCCCGTCGAGGGGAGGAGGGAACGGGGAGCAGAGGCGGTACTTTCTCCGCGGCTCGTTTCTCGGCGCCGGAGAGTGCGGGACCAGGGCTGGAGAGACCGCCGGGGTGTATCAGCAGAACCAGTCCAGCACGCAGCCTCGCCTGGCCGACCGCTGCGCCGTGCACTCTTCTCGGGGGACTGCACAACATTCCTGTGAAATATAACTGCTTTTAATGGCATGTGGCTTGTAACTTTACTTCTGCTGTATTCTTTGCAAGAAGGTGGGTTGACAATCTTTGTCTTCAAGTGTTTCTTGTCTGCATGCCGTCTCCTCCTCCTCCTCTCAGTGCAACGCCGAAGTTCGCTCTGCGTATTAAGTATGTAATCGGGTGGATATGTAATGTTTTATTGAAATATATTCACAAAGGAGGGGTCAGAGATGTCAAATCCAACCCCAAAGCACCTTGGCAAGAGGACTGGTAACTTTTTCTTAAAGCTTTAAAATGTTTTTTTCCTGGTCAGCTGTCGCTTTCCTCCTCGCCGAGTGCTTGGATGTATCCTGTGTCCTCAACGTCTCATCATGATTAGCTGATCATATGATTAAAAACGATTAAAAAAAGCTCGAGTCTAAAAATGAATATTAACTTAATTCGGGCTAAGAGCAGCCAAGCCATATAGGTATCAGACGTGCACATAGCGTTATTTAGAGTGAAAAGGGCATTTGCATTTTGCACGATGAGTACGTGGAGGTGTCGTGAATATGGAGGCTGTTGAATCGGCGGAGAGGCTGATAAGGATCTGCGGGCGCGCGCGCCGGCCGGCGGGCGACCTCGAGCGCTGCTGCTGGCCGCAGCTGCAGGCCGTTCACTTGCAAAAGTCCAAGTGGGAAAAGTAGTTTAATATTTTTCCGACTTCCTCTGCCCTGTCCCAGCAAAACACAAGATGTTGGTGTGTGCGTGAGTGAGTGAGTGAGTGCGTGTGCATGTGAGAGTGCTTGTAGGGAGGTAGAAGGAGGAGAGGTGGGGACGGGGGGTAGAAGATGGAGGAAATCATTATTTTTCTAAGCCATTTTTTGGGACGAAGCACTCAAATAGTGCACATGCACCGGTTTGGCCCTGCGTGCGTGAGCCTGCGTGCGGCTCTCTGGCAACAGGGGTCAATACATTTGATCACACATTTCCCCCTGGGGGTTAATAGACTATATATCTATCTATTTTCTGAGGGATGTGTGAACTAACGCGGGGGATATCGAGCGCTGGCCTGTCATTTGTAGATAAGTTGGATATTTAAAAGACGAGGCCATGTATGTGTTTGTTTTCTGTAATAGGCTGTGCAGTGTTGCTGTATGCAGACTCAGTTGTCATCGTGCCTAATTATTCATCCACCATTTTCTGTGGCATCAGATTCACTACTGATTAGCTCCGCTTTAAATACTGCAGATGGAAAAAGAGTGATTCACTTCGCGATGCTTCTTCGGTACAATGGCTTTCTTCCACTTTGCAAAAACCACACGGTGGAGAACACATTTTAGCATTACATCTTAGTTTTAAGATAAACATATTTTATTGTACACTTTATATTCCTCACTTTCCTTTAATCGCTGATCTAAAAGAGAAGACGCCGGATTATGAACCTTGTCAGTGTACACATTTGAAATAACGTGAGCATTTCTTTATAATTGGGGGCAGCTCGTGTGTTTCATGGCGCTTGTCTCCAACATTGGCCTTGGCAGTGCCCTCTGCCAAGCTGCAGCTGCGGTGGGGGCTTCGGTGCTGTTTTTGTTGTATGTAATTGGATTACAGGGTCTATTTCGATTATACGCACTGTACGTTGCCCTGTCCCGTGACTGAACGAGATGTACTGAGTGTGTATGCGTGTGTGTGTGCGTGTGTTGAAGGGGGGCGGGGGGGTAAACAGCCACTGGAGCGGAAAGAGTGCTTGAAATGCGAGAGATGTAGATAACGCAGTGGAAAACAAACTTCTATTTTCTGTTGTTTTTCAGCGCCATGCTCCAGTAATTTCACACGAATATACTGTGATTTGTTTTGTGTCGTGGCTGCGATGAATTTCAGATACGTGTAATTTTTGATAAACTCAATTTTAAGGGCGGAAGCGGGGTTTATTATCATACATGCATATGCATTAGTACTGCGTATTTTCCCAGTCCGGCCGCGCCTCCTAGAATGGCACACACGTCTGCTTATTTTCATCGGCTTCATCAGAAGGATGATACATTTCAGATCACACCATTGCACGTTTTTAAGACAATTTTGTCTTCTTCTCTATACCTTTTCTGTCATTAATTCGACATTCATTAGGTTATTACTGACAGTTTGCTGCTTTGGTTTGGCTGCACATCAGCACACCTGCACATGAGTGCGGAGAGGAGGAGGAGATGGATAGATGGATAAATAGAGGGAGAGGAGGGGGGAGGATACACTCGTTCTTCTTTGTCATGATTTGGGAGGCTGCTTGTCATTTTATGGAAATACAATTGAGACAAACTCAGCCGAGGGGTGTGTATGAATCTACTTTAAGGCCCGACGGGCCAGAACATGGCCTGAGAAACTAGAAAATACACGTTTACTGCGAACAGAATATTTGTTAATCAGTAAAAATAAACAGACGTGTCTCTTTGCTGTGGAATTTTAAGCGCTTCAATCAGTAATTGTATAAAGTTCCGGGAAAAACAAGTATTGGATTGATCGAGATGGAGTGAGAGCTGTTGCTATAATTATTTCATCAATTAATGAGATTCCAGTTTTAACCAGTTTCGCTCGACAGAGCCTCCTGCAACACACACGCGGAATTAAACTGAATATAGTTCCAGTGTTCCTGCGCATTTGTATAACACTTTGGCCCTTGTGTATCCACTTAATTTTTAATAGAGCAAACACCTTGTTTCGCTAATTCATTTATTTTAACCAGTGTGTGTGTGTGTGTGTGTGTGTGTGTGTGTGTGTGTGTGTGTGTGTGTGTGTGTGTGTGTGTGTGTGTGTGTGTGTGCGTGCGTGCGTGCGTGCGTGCGTGTGTCCATCCAAAAGCAATCTGATACGATGAAATGCCACTTATTGCATTTAATGTCAGCTCATTTTCCCCCCTCGATGATAGAAAACGACGTGGACACTCAAGAGTATTTCAACACACGCGAGGTGTGAAGAGCAGGACATCTCATCTGGTTTAAAACCACCCGTACTTTGTCATCCCTTTACGCGGGGCTCCTGAGTGGCCCTCAGACCCGCCTGTGACGCCGAACTGTGGCGTGGCAGACGGCGGCCTGTGTGAACATTGTGAAAGCAGAACCGATTCCCGACAGGAGAAGTGCTTGGAGGGGGAAGCCCAGTAATTGCGGTATGAGTCAGACCAGGCTACACCCTGACGATGCACTCAGATCTGTTGCGTCTGGATTTGGGAAGTGAGGCTTTAGCGGCTGATTGAAGGAGTGTGACAACAACATCGACGTTTCTTTTTTTCTTTTTTTTTAGTCCCTTTCTTTCTGTTTCTCTCTCTCTCTCGCTAGCCAAATATCAGAGCTTTGCTTTTACTGAGTTGTGTTTGACATATAGTTCGATTCCACGTTTTGGATTGTTTGATTGAAAACGAGTAAAAAGGAGAGTTGTACTTTGGCCAGCTTGAAAGGTGCGCATATGCATGTTTGCTTGAGACGTCGCGTCCCACGAATTCGAAGTGATTTAGTTCATCTTAAGTTAACTTGTCTCACACTTCTGCGGCAAGTAAGAAGTGGCAAGGGTTGTCTTTCTACTTTTGCAGTCACAATTTTTTTTCTTTTCTAAGATTTGATAAGCGAACAACAGCGCGCGAAAGGACTCGGTACGGGGGATAATCGGGCTTTTAGCCTATTTCCGTTGTCACGCAACACCACTCAAAGAACGATCCCAACCATCTCTAATGTTTGCCATCACGCATTCGTAGATCTTAACCCCCCCAAAACATCGTAAATGAACTACGCAGTCACTTACAGAATTGGATTCGGACCGCTCATTCAACAGGTTTTGCGCACAACAGTCGTGTCCGGTGGACCGCCCTCTCCATTACGCACGGAGAAGGATTGATAGTCGTGTCTTGAATGACAAACGATTGCAACAAATTCACTTTAACATCTCACAATCGATTCTTCCCTCTCTCCTGTTCTGCTTACTATCAAACAATTGATGGCCCTGTCTCCGAGGGAGAATAGGGGAAAAACACATCTCGACAAATCTGACACTCACTTCAACAACAGAAACCATCCCTTTAAAGTGGGACATGCAGATTTCCAAATGCTACTTTACTGACACTGCATCCATTGTATATATGGGTTGTTAACCACGACCACCTCTCCCTTGTATGTTTACTGTGTATATGTGTGTGCATGCGTGTTCACACCCCTTCATCATGTCATCTAGTTCTTTTCTTTGTTCAGTACAGTGTTTGTCCCAGTGGAAGTACACCATGCTATAAATGATTTCTTTTATAGTGACACATTTTCATCCAACTCCAATGCATATCTCAATCGCATCACGGCAACGACTGTATTGCCACTGAGTTCAATGCTTCATTTGTTATTAGGCCTGAATGTGTTTTGTGTGCTGCTATCTGTAGTGCTACATGTTTCACCACAGAACATCTACTGGCTATTATAAACGCATATGCAATCTGAAATGTGTTTATGTGACTTTGTATGCGTTTGAAGGAGAGAACGAGTGAGAGAGGGTGGGAGAGGTGGGATTTATAGCCCTGTTTTTCTATGCACGTGATAAATCTCAGTGTGTGTGTGTGTGTCTGAATGAATGTAGATGAGACAGAAAAAGCTGCATTATGCATAGCGGTTCACCATAGGCAATATCCTTCCTTCTCCAGCATACATATTCATACTCCATTCATGCCCATTGCGGAAAAAAGTGAAAATGTTTTTGGGGTGGACTGCAGAGAAATATTTGAGTTAAAAGGAAACGTGAAGGTTAAGAAAATGTGGAAAAGGAATAAATAAACAAAGATTAGGTGGTTTAGCCGACAGGAAAGTCTGAGGGTTTTACCCCAATAAACTTTGACTTTTTTTTATTGTAATCAAGGCATTCAGGCTTGAAGAAGGAAATCAAAATAGAGTTCACGATCACATGAGTGCTGCTCCTTTACTCCTTCTTCATTTGGAGAAGGAGAGCCTGGGGCCACAAAAGGTCTCTGGTAACGGTCCGAGGTTAGTGTTGCCCAAATAAAGAGCGAAAGGTTATTGTGCGCCACGTTTTATGAATGAGACGTTTAGAGTTGATTATGAAGTTTCCCTGTGGTCATATGCAAATTTTATTTAAATTTCATGGACGATTCAAGGTTGCTTAATTTGTCTGAGGCCACGCTACATGATGATGCCCACTACATCACGGTGCCATTTGCACCCCTCATCTGAGGTTGAGACTCCATTGAACTCCGTAAACAAATTACAGTGCTCCATGTCTAGAACATATCAAACATGACCAACAGCGGTAGCATGAACTCGTTATGCCAAGTGGCTTCCATTTTTTTAAACAATTCAGTCACACTTTCATTCTTCCTGATGATTTTGATAGATTGAAACAGCACGGGTTCGTCTTGGTGGTCTTTTCCACCTGAGGCCGTAATTTGTGCCATGTAGACTGGGGATTGCTTCCGTATGGTTCTAAACATGTGTCATTGCTTGAATGAATGTGTTTATGTGAACGGTGACCTGAATTCATACCATAGGACAAAGCCATTAGCCATGCACGGCATCATAAGCTGCGTCCTTTTAAGAGGTTTTCCGTGGGACTTTGAGTTGTTGACTCCAAACTGTTTTGCTGTTTGAGGCCAGTTTGGTGATAGCACATGATGGTTTATGGTTTGTTTATTTTTTAATAGAGCACATTGGGAATGCACAGTGGTTCAGGACACATACAAGGGATTGAATAATAAATCGAAGCAGAGGAAAATGATCACAGGGTAGGTAAAATGCGGCTATATGTTACTCAAAATGGAAATCCCGTTTATTTATTAAGACTTTCCCATAACATGGGATCCATTGGAAAGTTATTCTAGCTGTTCACAAAATGTAGTAAATAGACTTGGTTTCATTTAAAGGCAGACGTTTGGGAACCAGAAGTGGGGATTCTGCTTTCACCCAGTGGGGACTCCGGCCTTTACCTGGTTACCAGCTTTGACCAGTTTTACTTGGGGTTTAGCAAGTGGGAAGTAGCTCAGACAAATAGGTTGGTTGCAAACACTTCCATGTGTTCCTTATCAAGCCGTCCATGTCGGTGCTCTCCGTGGTGCTGAAAGTGCAGATCCGTCAGCCTAGCAGCCTTTCAGGGTGATTGACACGGATTCAAACGAGAGGATGGTTTGAACTTGACCCGAATTCAAATTTGAACACAAAGGATCTGCTCCAATTTTAGCTCTCTATCTCCTCAGCATATCTGCTTTGCCTCGAGCAGCGATTGCATCTTTTTCCTGAACACCTCCGCCCCTGCTGGTGACTGAGTTTGACATCAAAATCTGAGGAAGTGATTTAACATTACCCTCTCTATACCTTTGACCTGACCACACACATGCTTGCACACATATACACACATACTCACTCACTCGGCTGCAATACAAACACCTTTGCACTTGAGCACCTTTATCCCGGACCAGCCACCCATGTCCTGTCTATGATATTGCACTCCTGCTTGACGCTCTGATCTCTCCTTCCGTCAAACGCCCATGTATACATGTGAATCAGGGAAGTCGGACACCGGCCTCCCACGGCAGTGCGATTACTGAGTGGATAGACAGTGTGTGAGTGTGTGTGTTGAATGCGATAGGAGATTATGACTAGTAACTCAAAAATATAAATCAGAGGGATGCCGACAGATCTATTAAGTGTACAAACCGACAAGGAAGAGAGTTGAAATCACCTAATTACGGCGAATCCGGTCCGTTTTAATTTAATCCTATATTTGTTCATTTGACCTTTTAACGTTTTATCATGTCATTATCATCATCTTTAATGTATTGTTATTAATGCCATTATGTCGCTGGATGTTACTATTCATACAGAGATGAAAATGGTGTTCTGTATCAACCCTTCATCCGCATTCTTGGCAAGTGTTAAGAGCTTCAAAAGATGGCCAGTGGGCCTTGCATTTCTAATTGTATAGCTAGTTACTAAGGATATCCATTGATGTAGAGGATCTGTAGAAATAAGATCCTCTATGATACCTGATAGTGTTTTTATGCATTGATGTGTCACCCCATTTTCTCCCAGCACAGAGAGAATTACAGAGATAAGACTAATCCAGGCATTGTTGACACAATCCAGGAAAGGGGATTAATTAAGTATCATTGTCTGAGAAGAAACTTCTCTTGCTCTGGGCACAGTGTCTTCCCCTGGCCTGTCGCCAAGCTGAGCTCAGCACTTTACACTCCTCTACTCCCCCAGCTCCCTGGTCACGGCAAACGTACACACTCAGAAACACACAAATCTTAAAAGATCCCTCTCTGCCTCAGTCTGAACCGGAAGAGGGTGTTTGAGAGAGAGGATATACGAGGCTCTATCTCCCCTAGGACAACTTATCTGACTGTAGCTCTTCATCTCTGCCACAATACCAACATCTGTGTTATCCAGCCCCAGTATCCAGATAGAGAACCACTTTCAGTGGATATGAATGCCTTGAGACGAAGAGGAAGAAATGCAGCAGTTTGCTAGCACGCTAATACTGAAAGATGAAGGGTATTAACATGAAGAAGGAGAGCGGTGGTAGTCGAGTTATGTGTCCTGTTTTTCCCGTCTATTGAGGGGCGTATTCTTAATGGCCTGTGTCGATACATACGTTAGATTAGGGATAATGCATATAGGATTAGATGGATGGCTGCAGTTTGAGGTGACCTGAATGGCCTTAGACCCAGCTTGTATAATACTTTATGTGAGAGTTAGGTAGCATCGTTATTGATATTTCAAAGTGAGACATTCTAAAATATTCCCATTCCAGTGAACCTAAAAAATAATTAACATGTTATGTGTTTGCAAAGAGTTTTTTTTAATAACGAGGTCTCCTTGCATTGAAGACTTTCTGTATCATACTGTAAAGTGCAAAGTAACTGTGGTAAGGAACGTTAACTTTTGTAGAAGGAACCCTGAACGCTATACAAAAATATGTTCAAACCTTTTGTTACTTAACTATAATAACATATATCTTATCTTAAAATCCTTCCATTTAGCAGAAGCACTGTTCAGCACTCGTTTACCAAGCACTTCTCTCAGTAATAAATTAGTGCATTTGTGGCTCTTTATATCTGCCTGATGTGTATGTTATTTCTGACACCTACCTACTAACTGCTTTTCTCTCTTTTTCTGATCCAAACAGTCAACAGTGAGGATGTTGTCTCTCCGCGGCTGTATTTTGTGAACGCCTCCCTGCAGCGGGTGACCTTCTCCAGCTCGGTGGGGGTGTCCCTGCCCTGCCCCGCGGGCGGCGCCCCCCATGCCGCCCTGCGCTGGTACCTGGCTGCCGGAGACGACATTTATGACGTGCCCCATATCCGCCACGTGCATGCCAACGGTACCCTCCAGCTCTACCCATTCTCCCCATCAGCCTACAACAGCATTATCCACGACAACGAGTACTTCTGCACTGCGGAGAACCAAGCAGGCAAGATTCGGAGCCCCAGCATTCACATCAAAGCAGGTGAGGGCTGGACACTCTATGTGCAAACCAAGCCAATGGCTGAAGGGATTCATTTATCTTACCACTATGTTCTCGGCATTACCTTAGCTTAGCTCAACTGTTGTTTGTCACTTGAATTAAAAGCAAAAATGTTGAACTAAAGAGTAATTGAACATTGACAGTCTAAACTGCATACTTATATTTGGAAATCCAGTTTATTGCTCAATCCAAAATAAACCTGGTGATATTCATGTTGAAATTCATTGAATGTGCCTTCACAAAGATCTACCTCAAAAACAAAATGTTTTTGCGGTCATTGTCAAATATATCACTTTGCTACATATATTTACATGTATATATCTTATAAGCTTACTTTCACATTAACATTTTTAACAATAACATCATAAGCGCTACCCTTAGTCAACAAAATGGCCATATTGCCCTCATAAACTAACAACGTCTCTCAGCCGGTGGGGAAGTATCTGAGAGTGTAGTGTAAAAACCTCCTGAAGACGAACACGCAGCCACATAGACAGTTGGTGTGATGACCTGTCCGCCCCCCCTGCCAAGGTCAAAGCTGGAGAGAGGCGCTGCACACACTGAGGAAAGGTGTTACTGCTCTTACTCAGACTCCTCAGACACACACATAAACATCATAAACACATGCATGGGACCTAATGGGATGTGCGTAGATATTCACATGCATGCCCCCACACACACACACACACACACACACACACACACACACACACATTTACATGCACACCAGCCATGTTTGTAGCTCATGCCAGCAAGCCTCCTGTCTCCCAGTCTCTCCATCTGTCCATGGACTGGAAAGTCCCCTAACCACACACACATACACACAAACGCACGCACGCACACATACATACACACACACACACACACACACACACACACACACACACACACACAGAACCATTTTAGTCAAGCTGGGTCTTGGTGTTTAGTTGCCAGCTCTTTGTCAGGGTGTTTGGCAGGAAATATTTGGAGAGTCAGCTGCAGACATAGAAAGATTTGAACATAATCATATAAAAAGTGGATTTTCAGGTCACCGTATTAGCCAGGCGGACATTCTGATTGTGTTGATCAATTCTGCATAAAGAGAAAGTCAACAGTTCCTTATCCCACGAATACGAACCCAAATGATTCTGTCAGATTGTCTCCCTCACCGTGATCACCACACACACACACACACACACACATAGACACAAACCCGTAACCACCCATATGGCCGGTGTGGTCCCCAGAGGAGTACAGTCCCTACAGCGTGAGAGTGACCTTCTAGCCAGCCTCAGTGTTGGAATGACCTTCTCGCCTAAATAATTACAACAATTAATCAATTAAATGCTGAGGCAAACACCACTCCACAGCTCTATAACCAGGGCTTATGTGCATGTGTGCGTGTGTGTGTGTGTATACCTTATTCTTCAGAGTCCTACACAACACACACACATTCTCATTTGCACACTCACACATACACAACTGTGCAGTTGCCATGGGCGACAGAGGCGGGAGCGCTAGGGTGTGGCATGCCGCGTCTCAGGCGGCGCAGGAGAATGATGGCAGCTGACAGCTCGCAGTGTGACACCCCCCAAAAATCTGCCGCACCCAAACTCCCCCTCGCTATCCGTCTCGTCCTCCCGCCCTGCCCCTCTCTCTCTCCCTGCTCTTCACGTCTTCACATCTCTCTATCGCTCCCCCTCTTTCTCACCCTCTCCCATGCACGCTGATTGTGGGCCAATAATAGCACTAGCACCTGTCTGGATAGATTTACATTTATGAAAATGACTATGTTGGTTTTCTTTTTTTCTCGTACTAAATGTTTTTTTTGGCTCCATTATTGCGGGTCATTCAATGGATATTTTTACACCAGTTTCTATGAAAACATATTTTTCAAGTTCCTTCCATATCTTCAAATATGAATGTTTTGTTGTCAAAAGTTTAAGGAGAATGAGGTTTGAGATACAACTAAACAGTTATTGGATTATAAATGTTTTTCTAAGTGTGCGTTGCGCTGCAGCATTTTCTTTTCTTTATGCAGGACTGGTTCATTCTAAGATCACACCTGTGTTTCAGCAGGTTTTTCTTTGATAGATTATTTTGCACAGCGGGGGATTATTTGGTATATCTGATTCTCACTGGTTGCATCCGATTTACAGTGCCGGAAAAATGTGTTTACAATGATGTTGGGAATTAAAGATTTAAAAGAAAAACACTATATTGCATTGGTAGATGTTTCAGTTTTAAAACATAATTCATTCGTTCTTATTTAATGTCACAGTTGCTTGTCAGGCTGAACTTTGACCTCCAACGTTAGATGTACAAAAAAATATACATACAACACATACATATATAAAAATGTGTTTTATTATTACATATAATAAAACACATTTTTATATATGTATGTATGCTCCCGCCTCTACATTATGTTTAATTATAATTTATGATGAATGTTTCTGTTGTTTTAACTATACCTAAAGAGTACAGTAACTGTACTCGACCATGGAGACCGGCTCTTCCGGTTCCCTTGGAGCATTTATATTAATTATTTGCAAACTTAGTATCAAAGAAATAAGGCAGAAAAAACAATTTCCTATCGAGAAACCCCCCCAAATTATAACAAATAAAATCTGTATTAACCCTGAAGCAGAGCTTTGTGAATATACGTAACATCTAGCACTTTGGAAGCATTCAAGCCTCAATGATAAGGCCTCACTGTATTTTAATAATCTTTCTCCATCAAAGTTCATCTTCGTGTACCCAGTTAAGTTACCCAAAGGCAAATGTTTGAGTTTACTCTAAAAAGAAAAGCACGTACGTTTAATCATTCCAGTCTTTAGTCCTGCATGATTCTCAGGGTTTCATGGTTTAGTGCCCACAATGGCCTCTTGATACAACCTTGAAAAAATGAGAGAAGGACACCTGTTCAATGATATCCCTTTTGTCCACAACTAAAACACACAGAGCCACGTAGGCCTGAGAGCAGACCGCATGTGCTTGCATCCATTTCCTCCTTCTGCCGCATCGTCTTTCCTTTGGGTAACATTTTCTTGATAATATAATAATTAGGGTACCTGAAACACAAGGACTGCTTTTGATATAATATCCATTCAATAAGGAAACTGGCGTCCATCCGTGTCATTATTGTTTTTTTTTCTTCTGTTCTTGCGGTTCGCTTCATGAATAAGTAAATGCAGTATTTGGTTTCCCCGTCATTAATTATTGAAGCGACAGTGATACAAGTCTTGCCTCCCAGTGCGCCCAGTGCACCAGACCCATGTTTAAGCTCGTTTCTAGGCAACCGGGCTGCATATAGTCAGGCATCAGTAACATCCTAATGATTCTCCTGCACATGCGATGAGGGGGAGTGCAATTTACACACAAATCAGTTGAGCTACCATTTACATCCTGTCACAAGGCTGAAGAGAATATATCTCTGAAGAATAGCGTGTGTTAGATGATAATACAATCACAACAGTAGCCTCTTACTGGTACTGGTTACATAGTCACAAGGCCACGTTGCCATAAAGAGCTTATTCGAGTTAGCTGGCGAAGGACAAGCTGGGGTCAAAGCAAAGGAAATAGAAACCTGAGACAACCTTGACTTGTTTTAAACTCCTGCTGAACGGGCATTCGTCTGTTATATTGCACCAAACACCAAACAACCTGACAAGTGGGTTTAAAACACTTCATGAGAGGCACAGTGGGTATTAGGGATTTTCCCTGCTATTGACTAGAGGCAGTTGGGTCAATCCGAGAGTAAATAAATGATTGAAAGAATTGGCTCGGCCACAATAGCAGAGGCTACTCAATCGATCCTGGCCATTGATCTGTAGGGGGATGGCACCGAGGAGGAGCGGGAGCTGTTTGACTGAAGAATTGAAATGAAGATTTGATTGGAATTATTTGTCCTTTTGCTTTGACTTACAAATGAGGCCTTTGCCCATCTCAGCGTCCTGTGGCTTCACAAAGGAGTGAGATGCTCTCCGGTGGATTCCTTATTGCAACCATTAATTATGCTGAGGAAGAAGTAGTATGGGTGACACAACAATCGATTATCCAACCCCTAAAAGGTGAAATTTCCCCAATGTTTGAAGTAGAACGGAGACTATTCTCCCATCTAAGCGCTTTCCAATTCAGGAGAGAAAAAATGAAAGGGTTTGTCCATTTATGAAAAACTAGTAACAGTGTAAAAGCAATGGACAGAATCAGAGAAAGACTTTGGAGATTAAACCTCGGACTCTAAGGTGAAAGACTCCCCACCGTTTGGACAAGGACATTGGCTTCGGTTCCGCTGGGTTGCAGTGACGGTGGCGGCTGGCATGAAGCGTTATTAATGACCAAGGATACTGGCCTTCAGGCTACGCGTTAATTATATCACCGGAAAGCTGGAGGAGAGAGCAAAAACATGGGGGGGCGGGGGCCACTTTGGTGTGTGTGTTTGTGTGTGTGTGTGTGCGCGTGCATGTGTATCTTACATTGTTGAGCCATTAATGTCCTCGTTTACTGTTCCCGAAAACCAAAACGATCTCCGTCCACGCGGGCGTTTCAGAGACGAGATGATCTGCATCCACACGGCCACCTTCTCGAACGTAGATCACGTGACCATTAACTCACAAAGGAAGAACAAGAAATGTTCCGGGAAGGACACATCGAGTTTCAAGTTTAAAGTGGTGACCGCTTACAAACCTAGTCAGTACGCCTGCTCAGTGTAAACGTAGCAAAACATATGTGTTTTAAAACCAAAAAGTAGTAAAAGTAGTGTGGATGCAGCCTGAATAGCGGTGAGACCAACGGTAGGCCGTGCTCCATTCACAAAGTACAGGCCCGCATTTCTTCAGTCAAGCTAGCATAGCATAGCGCTACCCGTTTCCTCACCAAAACAATCCATCCTTTCATTTTCACTTTACTTCATGTTTATAACTAACCTAAAGGTGACGGAGTTAACTGGAGAGATAATTTGCTTAGCTACAGGCTACTATTTTCATCATTAAGCCCATTTTAATCACCCCCGTTCTCTCTCCATACACACGGGCACAGACCCACAGCAGTGCTCCGCGTGTCATGCGCAGGGCGAGTGTTTTTGACGCCTTGCGCCTGCATGTGACGGGTCCCTCGGCCGCGAGCGGCCCTCCGCCCCTCTCCGTCACAAAGCATCTGGGGCTTCGCTCTTTAAAAGGCCAAAGGCCGCTCACTGTGCATCCCCTTCAACGCGGCTCTGTGTCGACCCGCCTTACAATCAGAGCGACACGTCAAATCTGCGGCTAAACAGAGAAATGACGGCCTAATGGGGTTCAACGGGACACCAGACCGGTTTGTTTACAAGACCGGCTTTTACTCTGGGTTAAACGTAATCATGTCAACGCAGGAAGGAGGAGTGAATTGTTATTTATAGAGACTGCTTAAACCGCGAGTCAATGAATTAACGGACGGAAAATGCATCAGAAATTTGAATAATTTATTGTATAATTTATTCAGCGAAAATATTTGCTCGTTCCAGCTTCATAAATTTTACAATTCATTTAATTTTATCGGATTTTGGACTGTTGTTCTGACAAAATAACCAAGTTAGCTTGGGCTGGTTGAAAACATTTCTGGTTAAAAATACATTTTTATTGAAACCATTTGTCATTGGCTAATTCCCCCTGTCTGAGATATCCTCCATCTCCATGAAATGAATCCTTCTGTGGACTAACTCTAACTCCAGCTCTTGTATCCACCCTCAGTGTTCAGGGAGCCCTACACAGTCCGCGTGGCCGACCAGCGCTCCATGCGGGGTAATGTCGCCGTGTTCAAGTGCCTCATCCCCCCAGCCGTCCAGGAGTACGTCAGCGTGGTGTCCTGGGAGAAAGACACCGTCTCAATCGTCCCAGGTAAGACATTCAGCAAGGCCATGAACATGAAGAGCCACGCGTCCACTTTGTCCCGCTGTCCTCTCCAACTGAAAGGCAATGAAACCGCAAACGCCATTCGTGCGACTGTGTGGTTTGTATTTGGGGCGGTTGTGTGCTTGCTGTGTTTGATCAGGTGGTGGATAATAATGGAAAAGTAAATAAGCCAATGTCGTCCCAGTATGTCAGTGAACTCAAGGATATTAACCCTCCGAGAAATGAGAACTCCCTCCTTTTATTTTTAGCCTGAATAAACCAAAATACATAACTGTGTATGGTATTTAAAAAAATGGGTTTTCTATCTAGATGTATTATTTGTATGCTTTGTGATTGTTGATAGATCTTAATTAATAGTAATCAATGTAACAGCGTCATTGCCATCTCCTATTTGGTCAGGGAGAGAAGATGGAGGAAGGTTCAGAAGAAGAAAGGTTGAATCTTTTAAGAAGAAGTCTGATGAAATGGCCTTTGCGTGGCACATCTCTGGCCCCTCACTCACTGTTATAATGATAAATCAGTCATTAGCAGACATGTTACGGTGTGTGTGTGTGTCAGTGTGTGTGTGAGAGACTGTGTGCGGAAGACAGGGGGGTTATGTGGGCCTGGGGGGGGGATCTAATTTGATGAGTGACAGATGTGTTTAGCTGCTCATCACAGTCACCCAAAAGAGAGCAGCCACACCTCCTGGGCTCTGCTGCGTCTGGAGCTGCTCTCTTGGCTTCATCCGATCTCCTGTTCGAATCGATCCGCGTCTTTCAAGGTGACGTAAGATCAGTTCCAAACTTGGCCCCCACATGTTGCTGTATGTTGTATCTGCATGCGCTCCGTGGTGTGCGGGTCTGTGGATGTGTGCGAGCTTGTGCGAGGCAGTCATAACATTTGCTCCGCGGAGCGATGGCAAATTGCTGGGTGTCAGATGAGACTATTGAGGGAAGATGATACGTGTTGGTCCCTCTGCCCCTTCTCTCCGTCTCTGATACCCAGCAGCCCTTTCTTCTCTCTAAATAGTGTGTGAACAGGGCTGCGTGTGTGCCTTTTTTATATGGCTCTGTCCTTCACTCGGGAGCACTCATTGATCCACCACAGCTGTAGTCTGTGTGTGTGTGTGTGTGTGTGTGGCCTGAAGGGGGTTTCCAGTTTGGATCGATTGAGCTTGCTGTTGGGTTCCCCTCTCTTGTCACATATCCCTCCGTGTGAGTGTGGTGAGACCAGGCCAGTCTGTTTTGAAAGTAAAACATGATCACATATGATCAAGAGCATGTGTTAACGTGTACACAGGCGCGCAAACGCACACACTTATATTCACACTAGCAGCTTTCTGTGACTAAGCGGATCAGGACAGGTCATCCATGTGCTTCTTTTTGACCTATTAGGATCATTTAATGTAAAATGTGATATTCTTTATACACTTTCTCTTCTCCGTTTCATATCAAACTGAATATTTTTGGGGCTGTTGGCTGTTGACCGAGCAAAGCAAAACAAGTGACGAGGTGAAAGACGTTGTGCAGACAAAGTGATCAATCGGTCGGTCAGTCCATTAAATAAATTGTTGGGTTATTTGACAAAGAAAATAATCATCCTACACTAAACCATCTGAATTTGCATTTGAAAAGGTTTGAGAGATTTCCGTTTTTCATCTTCCTCTCCCTTTTATCTCTTCAGAGCTGATGAATGGGTCTTATTAGTAACACAGTGCCCCTCTTCTTCTTTCCATCCATCTTTGGCTGTGAGCCTCCTCTCATCTCTTTTGCTCCCTGGTACAGACTGCCGGCCTGTGTCAGCATCATGGCCACTCACATGTGCGCTACCCCCCCCTCATCCATCCTTCCATCCATCAGCTTTTGGTGGCATGTACAGCTTTCTTGTCTTTTTTTCCCCCCATAGCACTGGAGACGCTGTAGTGGTTCGCCATTTATAAGGGACAGCGTGTGCCGAGGTATTGTCTTGACAGGATGACACATGTCACGCAGACGGCTGTGTCGGTCAACTGAGCTTGAATGGGCTTTGATGAAGAGACGAGAGGGTGTTTGCTGGCAGCTGGCCTCACTGTGAGACGACCCTGCCTGGGTGTCGTGTCAGCATTTGACAGCCAAATCTGTTTTCGTTGAGGCCCGTTCACGGAGCGATGGGGTTGGGGCGGGCCGGGGGGGGAGGTGGAGAAAGATAGACAGACAGTCAAACAGAGGACGGCTGTTTGTGTTGACTGGTTATGCTGGTTTTTACTCGCCTGTCATACTAGCGTTCTCCATCTAGATCTATCTATCTCTACTTGATGATTTGCTGGTGTTGCTGCTGGTTAGAGAATTCGCATCTGTGTACTTGTCCGTTGGGGAACTGAATGACGATGCTCCGATCGGATGTGTATGAAGGAACTTCATCTGTGTGTGTGTGTGTGTGTGTGTGTGTGCGTGTGCGCGTACGGGTGTGCCACTTTGTTGGTATCCATCTCCTCCTCCAGTTGGAGCTTAAAACAGTGTGAGTTTTATCTGGTCACCATGGTAACGGGCGCGAACCGGCGGGCGGAATGAGGAAGGTGTGAGGATGCATCGCTGGCTGAGTTTTATTAGTGCATCACAACGGCTCTGCCCTTGCACACACAGACAGACACACACACACACGGATGACATGCCTGCATAGCTGTGTACTCTTCAGTGACAGGGAGTGTACATGCCATCTCACTCTCAGAATCATTCTTATTCTTATCTCTAAATGTGGAGATTTGAACACTTCTCTCTCTGTCTAATAGCCTTTTAGTTTAGTGGGAGACATTGTGTGCGTGTGCCGTACACATTAGAGTGAGACCAATTAATTAGCTGCAAACATCCTCTTGTTGCTGTGTATGTGTTGGCCAACGAAGAGCAACAAAGTTACGTTACTATCTTGCCAAAGATACTATAAAAGCTGAGTGACAGCATTGCATACAACACAGAATTGTATTGTTTTATTATTATCTTATTTGTTATTGAATGAAGAAATTCAACATAAGAGTAATGTGAAATTCACATACAACAAACTACCATAGAAAGAATATATATATACCTTTCGCACACACTCTATCTATCTATTATCTGCATGTTGATTCATTGATTGGTTGATATTGTGGGAGCGATACAGGGAGAGTGTTGAGGATCAACGTGAAAGGTTCTGCATTCGTTAAAAGAGGTCGTTTAATCCCCCTTCTTGATCACACACACTGCCTCTCTCTCTCTGTGAAGTGTAGCGTCACCACAGCTGCTGCAGCTTCTGTCCCAGTCTCCATTTTGTGGCCACTCTGCAGAGGCCCGGTACTCTCTGCTCTTCTGCCCATCCTCTCTTCTCTTAACTTCTCTCTCTCTCTCTCTCTCTCTCTCTCTCTATTTTCCTCCATACCTCTTACTTCCTTTTCAGAGACACTTATTAGGGGACGAACTGACAAAGCATCGTCTTTTCCTTCCACTCCGTCAAACCTGAAAGTGAACAACAGATGATAAAAATAAAACGATTGATGAAGAAAAAAGAAAAATGCTTGAATAGGCAGAAAAAGCAAGACAAAGTGGCAGAAAAGCATGCCATGCTAAATTATGCAGATGGCAAAGTGGGCATAGTATGGAGGGATGCTAGAATGAGGCGGGTAGGTATGAGCATGTATGGGAGGCCAGGCAGATGGACAACGAGAGAGGTGTGTGTGTGTGTGTGCGCGCTCGGGTTTCTTGTTGTCCCCAGCACCCCAGGGAGGAAGAGGCGGCCAGGGGCTTTAAGCTGCTGTGTCCTGCCATTAAAGATGCATCTGACAAGTGCTTAATGCCCTGCCACCCTCTTTCCTCCATCTCTTTCTCCACGAGACTTTATTTTTTCTTATCCCTGTTCTGACCATTAACCATCACACACATCTACGTGTGTTTATCTCTGCAGTGTGAGCAGGTTGTGCCGAGTGTGAGTGGTGAGAGGAAGAGGACACCGGGTAAAATAGGTGATGTTTACTTATTGATGTGTGTTTATGGGCTGTGCTGTTTAGGGTTACGCGTGTGTGTGTGCGTGTGTGTGTGTGTATGTGTGTATTTTTGTGTGTTCATGCGTGTGTGAACCTGGCAACTATTTGTGTTAGCTCGGGTTATTTATTCAGCGCTCGTGTTTGGATGTTTTACAGAGAGAACAGGTGCAAAGCGACTCTGAGCGCGCTCTGTTTGAGCGGACTCTGTCTGTGTGGGTGTGGGTGTGTGTGTGTGTGTGCGTGTGTGTGTGTTTGTGTGCTTACACGCGTGCTAGTGAGACAGGCCAAGAGGGTATAAGAAGACACAGGGGCATTGACTGCTGTCCAGGCACTGATAGGGCCGCAGTGTGTGTCTGAGTGGAAGGGAAATGCGGATTTGTTTGACATTGTGCAAATGCGCGTGTTGTTTTTGGAATGATGGACGGACACACAGAGAGAGAGAGAGAGAGACAGAGACACTGCACATGCACGGGGAACATGGATGTTCTGCGTAGAGATTGAAATGGCTTGAAGGAGGGAGTGTGGTAGGAAGTGAGAGAGGGCGGTGCACGAGAGGAATTTCAATAGCACTCCAATCATGCAGGCGGTCTCGTTAGCCCAGGGAAAATTTGCATATCGCTTCGGCGAATTCATTCGGCCTTACCCAGAGAAGATGGCTCCCTTTCCTCTCTGCTCGTCATGCTTTTTTTTTTTTTATTCATTAGTTATTCATTGGCCGCGCTCAGCGAAGGTGGGAGCGAGTACATACATGTAAATCAGTGGGTTTCCGTGTGTGTGTCTGACCCGCCAGCTGTCATGCTTTTCATTCCGAACCTTGTAGTCTTTGTCGTTTGTGCGTGAGGCGGCTTTGTTTGCAGCACAGCGCAGCATCTGCGTGTTACTTAATAAATGCATATGTACCGTGTCCCATCATCCTGCCGTCCTTAGCTGTGCCATTGCGTGCTAGCTAGACACAATCACTGTCGGATATTTTTGCCAAACGCAGTACTGACGTCAGAACGATACTCATCATCCCCCCCGATCCCTTCGCCAGCAAAGCGCCTTGATGTGTCTCCTGCTTCAGCACGAGATCCTCATTAGGGAAACATACATGATGGGGGGGGGTTCAGACAATCAGATCTATACTAAAATACAAGATCACGACTCGCCCCAAAGGATCAGGGGACTTTTAAGGTAGGAACAGAGTAAGTGTGTGTGTGTTTCAGGGGTTGTGTGTGTGAGGACGCACAGCCAGTAAGTGGAGATGACACACATAATGAAGAAATACAGTGGATGTGTTATTCTAATTATCCCTTTGACACCGCCTTGCAATCTAATGTGGTTTGACGGTGCACAACAACCATGTTGGGAAAGTGTGTGTGTGTGTGTGTGTGTGTGTGTGTGTGTGTGTGTGCGTCCGTATGTGCATGGGTGCACATTTGTATAAAATTAGCAAGCAAGCATTTGCCTCATAGTCTGACTGTGTTTGTCACATTTGCCAAGGCCAAAATGTGAATTTGTTTTGTGTAACCTTCCCAACAGTTGTTCTGTTGCTTATTGTAAGTAGAAAAGGACAAATGAATAGAATTAGTCTGCTCACTGTGGCTTTTAAAAAATATATATTATCATTATATTTTCTTTGGTCGGAAACATTTGGGAAATTTGTTTAACTTCCCAAGGTGCTCACTGTTTGTGTGCGCGTGTGTGTTGGTAAAGAAGGGAGTTGGTAGGTTGAGAAAACAGGAAGAAAATGGATGAAAACTGCAGCTAATAAAGCAGCAGGAAAGATGCAAATGTGTGCTGTGTGACGCATCAGTCTCTCTCTCGCTCAGATGTCCTAACTCGACCACGGTCCTATCCATCAGCCGGAGGAGCTTCTCCTCTTGCCTCCTTCCGTCCATCTTCGCTGCTTTTCACACTCACTTTTCTTTATTCATTCCTTTCATCGGCCTCGTAGATCACAGCTAATCAAAGACAGGATGGAGACAGCCAGCAGAACTCTTACATTCCGCCCACAGTGGATCCAAGCAGACAGAGCGCCTCACGGTGAAAGGAGGAGAAGGGGGGAGAGAGAGAGAGAGAGAAAGAGGATGAATAACTTGGTAAGGGGAGTGGGCAGAAGACAGGTGAAATAGATTGGCAAAGTTTACCTGCTTTTATACTCAATTTGTCTTGTTTTTCCCCCTTTTTGACAAACTCCCCGTGCCTTCCCGTTTTTTTGCTTCTGGCTCTTTCCCTCCAGCCTCATCCAACCTCTGCCACGTCAGGTCATCCACACAGGGCATCCGCGTGTGTGTGTGTGTGTGTGTGTGTCTGTGTGCAAGACCCCGCTGACCTCCACTCTGAGCAATGGCATCTCTATGGGTTATTAATAGCTAATCAATGGGCTCTCTGGGGTGTTATTCGATGGGCCGAGGAGTCCCGACAAGACGTATGCTGGCGTGTTAGCGCACACGCGGACGTTTTCCCTCACACACGTCAATAGTTCTTAAAAGTCAGTGGAGTGTAGCAAAGGCAGAGGGGTTTCGCCATTACTTTTGCAAACGACTGTTATTTAACCGCTGCAACACAATGATGCAAAGTAACTTTAATCCATAAAACAGACAGTATTTGTCCTTTACCTGCCCCTCTGTTTGAGTCGTAAATGACGTCTCCCCTTCTCACTTTCTCTGTAACTGACCCACACAATTCCCTTCCTGCTTTGCTCGACATGTATTCCTCTCAAACGCTCATCAGGCCCACCTTGCCTCTGGTTTTGCATGATTATCTTTCCTTCCCTTTCTGCTATTTTTCAGCGTGCGTGTCCTCTTCCTATTTATTCCCTCACCTACTTCCTTTCTTTTCCGTGCTCTTTCCTTCTGTATCTGGGTTCTAGATATTTGGAAAATGCAGGCTGCTTGTTGTGTGTCTGTGCGTGCATGTGCGTAGCCGTTGTTTCGCAATGACCGGGGAAGTTTTCTGTTACTCTCACTCTGTCTCGCTGGAGACATTGTTTGAAAACAGCGATGCGAGGTTCAGAAATGTCTTGTGAGGAGTCCTCCGTGTTTTTCCTTTTTAACTCCCTCCCTTGCTTCTTCGTCAACCCTCACTTGCTTCTTACTCACTTCCTGCACCGTGACAAGTTGATTTTAAATAGCATTCATTACCACGCACATAAATTACGGGTGAAATGCAAGCATGTCGTCGGCTGTTATGTGGACTGACTGGATTGACTGATAATGCACTACGTTACCACTCTTCGTGGTAATGGAGGCATGTGTTGTCAATGGAGATCTAATACGCTTTATTAGGGTTTCCATCCTAACAGTCGATATTTTTTTGGCAAGATCAACCTCCAGTAACTTCCTGGCGTCTCCTCTGGTTGCCCGGTAACGAATGCAGGACTCCAAGGGGGAAAAAAATAGTCCAGCACAAATCCCAGTTCAAAATTTTAGGATGACGCACTTTAGTGTTGTTGATGGGCAGATATAAGAGTGTTATTAATCCTCCCATCTAACCCTCAAGCAAGCGCATAAGTAACTATCTTTTTACATGGGACTTAAACCGTTTTCATATTTGCATCACACTGCCCTTCGGCTAAGTACTTGAGTGCATATCTGTGTGTGTGTGTGTGTGTGTGTGTGTGTGTGTGTGTGTGTGTGTGTGTGTGTGTGTGTGTGTGTGTGTGTGTGTGTGTGTGAGAGACAAAAACATATTTTTACATCTGAGCTTAGCTGACTAAGGCTCCCAGAAGACAAAGCGGGGGGGAGCAGGAGAGGAAAGTACAGAGGAAATATCTGTGTAATTTGAAACTCATATACATTTCAGTTGAAAGTCATTCTAGCATTGATACGTTCTCGCCTGCGTAAACATGCGTGTGCGCACACACACACACACACACACACACACACATAGACTCAGTTGAGTTTTAACTGCTACCAGCCTAATTCTCTAAAGGTTTATCCTAACCTTAGCCTGGACCTAACCATACCCCCACAATGAATGAGTACACAGATTTATGTCCCCCTACACACACACACACACACACATATACTCCCTCCACCCACCAATATGGACAAAGCTCCTGTGCATGAGCACAGATTGATAGTTGAGTGTTCGCACTACAGCTCATTCATCCTTGTTGACTACATCACTGCTGTTGAAAATACAATATCTGCCAGTGTGCGGCCTCTACAGAAAATAAAATATATAGTAATAGCTGCATTCGGTTGCACAGTTAAATACCCTGAATGCAACATTTAGAGGCTGTAATAGAAAGAATGGTAGGAAAAAACACAATCAATATACAGGCACTAAACAGATTGGTCTTGCGGTCATTCTCCCTTAAGAGTAATTTACATAGAATCTTTCACCACCATCCCAGAAGAGGAACACACATTTTATACTAAATCAAGTTTCCAAGTTGGTCTCAGAAACATGTTGCCTCTGAGTTTGAACGTTTCTCACACTACTATATGAAAAATATCTGAACGGCGGCTCTGACTATTGCACATATTTTCTGGTCATATAAAAAAATTAAGTGGTGAAAGTGAACTGTGATTTTGGCACATAAAAAAAGAACTACATCTCAAATGCTCTGCAGGGTTTACAAGTGTACACACACACACACACACACACACACACACACACACACACACACACACACACACACACACACACACACACATATTCTTTGCACTTGTTTCCCACTTTAAGCATCCCCACTTACCAACAGCACCCATCTCCAGAGTAGCCATTTGTGCATCTGTGTGTTTCTTGCTCTCTCTCTCTCTCTCTCTCTCTCTCTCTCTCTTTTGCGCTGCATAAACAGTGTGCCCTTTTCTTGCAGGCTGACAAGTGAAGGCCTTGTTTATTTCTGTTGGGGGGAAAACAGTCGGGTATTTATTCCATTGCTCACCCACCTCTATTCTTTCTCCTACTCTCACCCCCCTTCTTTCTGACATCTTCAGACAAACATGGAGCCATAGCTGGGCAGCATAGGTAATGAGCTAATGTGTCATCCATGGGATGTTGTTTGAGTGAGAGAGAGAGAGAGAGAGAGAGAGAGAGAGAGAGAGAGAGAGAGAGATAACTGAATGTTGGGGCAGTTTATTTAAATTACGCAGTATATTGGCATGTGAAGAACGTGCATATATTGTTCCAATATTTTGGATTCGCATTCTCATTCTTGACTCCAAACGTTTGTATCTCTTCTACGACATGTGCCTTCTCTCCTTGTGATTTAATCATTTGCTCTCTAACTTTTTTTATGTAATATGTACTATTCAAGTATTTAAACAATAAACTAACATAATATAACTAAACATCTTTGCAGGAAGAGGCAAAGAGCCAACTATTATTTTACTATTATTTGAAGACATTTATTTTTTTTGATATCTGATCCTGCAAGTTCCATTGGACGAAACTAGAATTAATTGTAATCAGGATCATTATTGCATTAGGAAATTCCCAGAGTCAATTCCTCTTCCCCAGTAGGTACCAGTGATGCAGCTATTTTTTTTTTTGGCTTGCTGCATCTTTGGTTGTCTGCTTTCAAAATTCAGCCAGATTGTGTCTCTAAATGATTTCATTTAAACTGTCAACATGTAACAAGATTCGATAAGTTAAGTTATGATAATCATATTGCACCACTCAGCATTTTAAAGCACTGGATTCTGATATTTTCATACATGTTACTTTGTACTTTTCTTGCATTTAGTCTTTTCATAACTACAAATGTGACTCATTGCTTTTTTTTCTTCATTTCATTGTTGGGTAAACTTGCCCCTTTTTTCACCCAATGCCCTGTTCCCATTCTTAGGTTATGGCAAAATACTCTGCAGTTTGTCATCATGCTAAACCTGAGAATTGATCAAAATTAGTTGAGCTCAAAAAGGCCTGAAATCAATGCTGATCAAAGTATCTACCCATTTGAATCTAATTTTGAGATTTCTCCATCAATAGTAAGTGACCTATTTTTTCAATTACGAGAATATCTTGGGTGTCATTATGATCATTATAGTTTGATACAGGGAAGAAACGTTGCTATTACTCACACGGTGCACACACACTTTGAAGGGACGGATGCCAGTTGGAGGTAATTGCGGCATCAGTTGATAACGAATGGACATGAATGTATGTTTTCCTCTTCAGAAGTCAACAGCGCGTAGCAGCGTTCCACTAATGGGGAGAGTGGCTCTGCATATACGCAATGTGTTGCTGTGCAGGAGAGAACCGTTCTGCCACTGTCAAGAGTGTGTGTGTGTCCCTTTACTGTCTGTGTTTATGAGTTTGCACATCTATGTATTCATGGTTGTGGATCTGCGCACGTATGCGTTTGTGTGTTCGTTCACGCGTGCTTGCATATGCAGCATTTAGACATTTGTATGTGTGGCGATAATGTTGAGATTTCCTAACAGTCAAAAAAGATGAGATTGAGATTGTAATGGAAATACATAAACAAAGAACAGGCGGAAATGATGAAATGATGGCAAAGAAATACAGCAGAAAGGAGAAAACAGCAGTCGTCGAGGACGGAGTGGAAGACAGAACTACTCCCCAGAGAGGTTCACGTGGAGACCAAAGACACATTATGCCACCATAAGCGTGTTCAAATTTTGAACAGGCACTTAAGGGGAACAGTGCAGAAATGCATATTTCGCAAAGAGGTTCGCAGCGGGCACTTGTGGGTAAAGTAGTGATTTTGCGAGAGCGAAAGAGGCGTTTAAAAGAAGGCAGAGAGCAGAGACCAGGAGAGAAGAGTTCTAGTAGAGGAAGGAAGGGAAGGTGATCCGGCTTTCTTCAAGGAGGTGTTTTTGCTTTGCTAATTTTAGGGCTCATTTAACAGCGTGCTCCTCTCCCACTGTCTCCGCCTCACTCGCCCCGCGTCCTTCCATCTCACCCTCTCGCCTCTTTCCCTACATCTCCAGTTAATTTAATGAAGGGTTGCCCGATTGCTTTTAGCATTAATATTCCAATACCAAGTGATGTAAATAATGAATGCAACCTCCCTCTATTCTCTCTCACTGCCTCTCTCCGGATGATGTTGAGCCCCATCTGTCGTCGCTGCGGTGGCACAGAACAGTCCCAGAGGATGAGAGGGAAAAGTAGGATAAGAGGGCAGGGAGGGGGGCGGGGGGTAAAGGAGTGTGAGGGGTGAAGGAGGGTTTGTCTAAAGGTATAAAACAAGCGTGTTTTACCCATTTGGTGTCAAGACTGAGATTTTCTGGTTTGGTGTTTGTTTTCTTTCTAAATGAGACCCTTTTTAAAAAATTTGGTTTCACAATAGATTGTTCCAATCATCACTCACGCGTAGTGGATCTCGAACCACCGGACCGAGCAGCAGATCCAGGAGACACCCAAACTACAAATGATTGCTTCAAATGTTCCCATTTTGATTATTGTAGCACAGAAAAGAATTGTGTGTGTAACATAAACAATGACTGACTGACAGATTTTCCTTGAAACGCCATAAAGAATCTCTCTCTCTCTCTCTCTCTCTCTCTAAACCTAAAAGAACAGCTGATCAGGATCACAGAAAGCATCCAGAGACGTGGACGGTTGCTACAATTCTTTCTGTTCTTATGAAACATATTTTTTACGCCTCAAGATGAGAGTGTTCGCTCAGACTTTGTATGACATTTTTCCTTTTCTAAAATTAGACTTGTGTTGTGTCTGAACACGCATAAGCTGGACTGGACATACACTGGATTTAAAAGAGTAAACATTGTGGGCTTTTAGGGTCTATATCTGTTCTAATGGGTTTTTACCACTAAAAGAGGGTGAAGAAAAGAAAAGTTTGAGAGCTGGTCTCTGTTTTAGACTGCAGGCCTCTCAAACTTGTAAAGAGTGGAGCTAATTAATTTAGAGTCTGCCAACAGATGGCTAAAGCCACATGGCAGCCGCTAAGGGAGGTACTCCTCTCTCCTCCCGGCCCCTCTTTCTCTTTTCCTTTAACTTCCTGTCCGTTGCTCCGGCGGTGCACACAGCGAGCCCCTTTTTGGGGTTGTGCGCGTCTTGGAAGTTGTCACCGGCAGCCGGAGCATTTGATCGATCTTCAGTGAGCAAAGGCCTCTGGGGCGGACACGGGAGCTCTCAGGCTATTAAACAATTACACACTCTCAAGGTGGGCCCCTCGACCTTCCCCGAGCAGAGAGATAGAGAGACTGTGTGTTTATTTTCCCAGGTACGGGTTTGTTCGTCTGGATGGGAAGTGGTGGGAAATTGTTTTAGTATTAATGGCTACATTTCTCTGTGGCTCCGCTTGCTCGTTTTAACACTACTCCGACATCATATTGTGACCCGCCCACCCCCCCACCACACACACACACACAGAACCACCAACCACTTAAATCTCCTTCCCTTACGATACCGCCAGACACAAACACACAAGCCACGCTGCAATCACTCTGGTTTTCTGCAACCAAAGCCATTTCTGAGGAGTTTCCTTGAGTAGTTGAGCGGGAGGAGGCATTAATGTTTAACCAGAGGGGAAGAGAATGAAAGAAAGGGGACATCGGAGCACTGTCACACACGCTATTCCCCCCCCAATACTTTCAATGCTGTGCTCTATTTCTTTACTTCCTGCCAACAGTGAAAGGTTAAAGGAAGATACGGGGCTGATTAAGCAGAAAGGGGAGGAGAATTTGGATTACAGTACAGGAGGTAAACAGGTAGCACTGATGGATTATTACAATCCAGATATCGCACCCTTAAGAAGGATAACCAGTTGACAACAACTGCATCCTCACAGAATAATCCACAGCCTTCTGCACAGCGCTGAATAAATGTAAGTTGTAAAAATGAGTGTGTGTTTACTCCAAACATCGTACTCCCTTTCTTGCTAAATGTCGAAGAGAGCAGAAAACAAAAGCAGATGAAAAGCGAGAGAGAAAAAGGGGGAGTGAGTGTAGGACAGATGGGGGAGCTGGCAAGCACGTGGCACACTTTGCATGGGAGTGTGTGTTCGCGTGTGACACACAATAGTGGTAATTATCTTAGCCGTTGAGTGCACAGAGGGCTTGGCAGTATAGGCTATGATGCAGGGATGGAGGGAGGGGGGTACACAGGCAGTGAAACACTAATATAATCATAGTCCTTTGTGTGAGCGAGAGCAGAGGGCAACTCAGTGTCAGCTGTTATTGAGTGCTTATCCCCTAACGGCCTCCCCTACACACCAACACGTACACAATGTATAGCCGTGTCCGTAAATTGTGCTATTCATATATTCATGCTCAGACACTTTCACTTGTCAGTCCCCTGCAAATCCATCAGTCGCAGCCGAACAAGGTGCACTATTTAAACCAAATGTTATGCCTAATCTGACAGTGAAGGGCGTAGTGGCTGCGACAGGTGACAATACAAACCCTGATCGCTATGGTAACTGGTGTTTGTGTTTTCTGACAACTTCTTCTTTTGCGTATTGCAATAGAATATATTTCCTGTTTGTGTAGGAATCAATATTTCTGTAGAGTAGTGTAGACAAAGTAGGTCTTTGTAAGTTTTCTGTAATGAATTACAGTTTGGAACATAAATCATGCAGTGTGTTATGGGGACTCGCCTCCTGATCGTGTTATTTGGTCCTCACATTTTTTTTTTTTTTTTGTTAGGGTATTTTCTTCGAGAGTTAGAGTTTATGTCTAAGATCAGCTCGAGGCTTCTGAAAATTGATGGAAGTCTTCCAAGTGATAAAAGTATATTTGACCATGGATTTTCAATGGACAAAGTAGTCAATTTCAAATATACAAAAAACACCAAATTGGATTATTCATCAAGCCAAAAAAGAAAATAATTTCTCAAACATAAACATGCATTATTTATATTTGAGCACTGGCGTGTTTTTGCAAAGCTTCAGACATCGAAGTGACTAGCTGCAGCTAGCTAGCAACGCGCTTGACATGTGTGTGTGTTTGGCTGTGCATGTGTTAATGTGACAGTTAACTCGTAGAACTCAACCAAATCATTTCTTTTTTAATTTTACCCTAGATTCTCTGTTTTTAGTCACTGTAGATTCATATTTAACTGTGCACAAAAAAAGATTTGCACAGATATTTCTTCGCTA